>NW_006408603.1:7373126-7424539 GCF_000296735.1 Chrysochloris asiatica
GAGGTCCAAGAGCTGAACAGAAAATTTCAAAGATCAGCTTGAGAAGATAAAGCCAAATATTACAACAAAATGTGCAAAGATCTGAAATCAGAAAAACAAAAAGGTTCTCTCAAGCACTCAGCATTTCTCAAGCTGGGGGAACTGAAGGAAAAATTCAAGACTCAACTTAAGTTATTGAAAGATTCTCTGTGCAACTTATTAAATGATGCAGAAAGCATCAAAAGAAGATAGAAGGAATACACAGAGTCACTGTACCAAAAGGAAATGGTTAATGTTCAAACATTTCAAGAGGTAGCATATGATCAAGAGCCAGTGATACTGAAGGAGTAAGTCTAAGGTGTATTGAAGGAATTGGCAAAGAACAAGGCACCAGGAATTGATGGAATAAAAATTGAAATCTTTCAAGAAAGTGAAGTGGCAAAGGAGGCACTCACTCATCTCTGCCAAGAAATTTGGAAGACAACTATCTGGCTGACTGACTGGAAGAGATCTGTATTTGTGCCCATTCCGAAGAGAGGTGACCCAACAGAATGTGGAAATCATCTGACAATCTCTTTGATATCTCATTCAAGTAAAATTTTACTAAAGGTAATACAGAAATGGCTGCAACCATACATTGACAGAGAACTTCCAGAGGTTCAAACCAGATCCAGAAGAGGTCATGGAACAAGGGATATCATTGCTGATGTCTGATGGATCTTGGCTGAAAGCAGAGAATATCAGAAAGATGTTTACCTATGCAAAGATGTTTGACTACGCAAAGGCTTTTGATTGTGTGGATCATGACAAGCTATGGACAACATTGCGAAGTATCAGCATTCCGGAACACTTAATTGTGCTCATGAGGAATCTGTACCGGGATCAAGAGGCAGTTGTTCAAACAGAACATGGGAACACTGAATGGTTTGAAATTAAGAAAGGTGTGCGACAAGGTTGTATTCTTTCACCATACTTATTCAACCTGTATGTTGAGCAAATAATCTGAGAAGCTGGGTTATATGAAGAAAAATGTGGCATCAGGATTGGAGGAAGACTCATTAACAACCTGCGATATGCAGATGATACAATCTTGCTTGCTGAAAGTGAAGAGGACTTAAAACATTTACTGATGAAGATCAAAGAGCACAGCCTTTGTTATGGATTACATCTCATTGTAAAGGAAAAAATCCTCACCACTAAACCAATAAACAACATTCGTATCAACGGAGAAAAGATTGAATTGTCAAGGACTTCATTCTTCTTGGATCCACTATCAACACTCATGGAAGCATCAGTCAAGAAATCAAACGATGTATTGCATTAGGCAAATCTGCTGCAGAAGACCTTTTTAAAGTGTTGAAGAACAAAGATGTCAGCTTGAGGACTAAGGTGCACCTGATTCAAGCCACGGTATTTTTAATAACCTCATATGCATGCAAAAGCTGGACAGTGAATAAGGAAACCCATAGAAGACTTGATATTGAAAGTACCATGGGCTGCCAAAAGAACCAACAGATGCATTTTGGAAGAAGTGCAGCCAGAATGCTCCTTGGAGGCCAGGATGGCCAAACTTCGTCTCTCATACTTCGGACATATTGTCAGGAGGGACCAGTCACTGCAGAAGAATGTAATGTTTGGTAAAGTGGAGGGTCAAAGAAAAAGAGGAAGACCCCCAGTGAGATGGATTGGCACAGTGGCAGCAGAAATGGGCTTAGGCATAGCAACGATTGTGAGGTTGGCCCAGGACCAGGCAATGTTTCCTTCTGTTGTGCATAGGGTAGCTATGAGTTGATACCGACTTGATGACACCTAGCAACAAAAACAATGCATCCATATGCAAAGTTCCAGTTCATCAGATTGTTACAATTTACGCTTGCTCCAAGTATCAAACTTATTTATCTTTATCTGGTTGAGTTCTGATCAGTTAACCATTCAAACTAGGTCAAATGGGTATTATCTACAAGTTTGGAAGTTCTCGCCTGACTCCCCCTACTTCAGACCAGCTGATCACTTCACTCTCAGCTCTAGCTGCCAGTGACTAGGTCAGTGTCCATGAATTCGGGAGTTCACACATCTCCCTATATCGTCAGATTAGCCAGCCCTTCTTCTCACTCTCATTTCAAGGTCAACGGGTGTCAATGGAACATGGCCAAACTCAATCCATATTTTCATTGCTGCATTTCCCCCACTTGCACTCACAAATAGAGTAAGGCAATCACCAGTGAGCATACTAGACTGCTCATGAAATCCCTTTGTGTTTCAGTCTTAGAAGGAAGTTTTCCCTGATGGGTTGACTTTTCTGGTCTTGATGATTCCAAGGCAAACAGCTTGCTTAATAACATCCAAACAGTCTTCCTTTATTCTGCTGGTCTTTATTTAAAAAAGTATATTCTGTTCTTGTAGCTATTCTGGGTTGGTCTGCATGTCTTTTCAAGTGGGAATGTCCCTCCTCAGAAGGTTCGAGATGGGGATCAGGATTCCCCATACTCCACAAAGTCTTAACAAGAAGTCTATTTCCCAACTCCACTGGGCATAGCCATTTTTGTCTTCCTCTGTAAATCAAGGAGTCCTGGTGTGCTGTTATAGAATAAGCACTGGGCTGCTAATCTCAAGGTTGGAGGTTCAAATCCATCAGCCACTCCTAAGAAACCTTATACAGGTTCTCTATGAGTTGAAACCAGCTCAAAGACATTTAATAAAGACAACAACTCTAAATCAAAGCATCCTCCTTCAGCAGTGAAAGTGCTGGTTTCATATCTAGTTACACTTGATAGCTCCTCCTCACCCATGCTTTGTGTGGGTGGAGGAAAGGGGTATATCCCTAAATAAGAAGACCACAGAATTCCACTACTCTTACTAGAAATTCAGCAGTCTTTCATGAATAAACATTCTTGATGTGTCTTATATCTGCCAGAGTGTTCCTTGGAGGCCAAGATGACTAAACTTCGTCTCTCATACTTTGGGCATATTGTCAAGAGGGAACAGTCGCTAGAGAAGGGTGTCATGCTGGGTAAGATGGAGGGTCAGAGAAAGAGAGGAAGACCCCCAACAAGATGGATTGGCCAGGTGGCATCACTGATGGACTCAAGTGTGGCAGTGATAGTGAGGTTGGCCCAGGATCAGACATTGTTTCATTCTGCGGTGCATGGGGTCACTATGAGTCGGTTCCGACTCCATAGCACCTGACAACAATGACAACAATGATTGTTTTTAACAATCTTGTTCAGTTTAATATTGTTTTTGGTTGAGAGGGTTTGGCAGCTTCTTCACTCTGCTAGAGCTGAAAATCCGACCCTTTATTGTTTTTATGGGGTCCGCGGACAGGGCAAATAGTTTGCACTCAACTATAGACTGTTTTAACTGAAAGATTGATGGTTCTAATGGACTCAGCAGTGCTAAGGGGAAAAGGCCTGAAAGCTACTTTCAAAAAGATGTGGTTGTTGTTGTTACTTGTAGTCAAATCGATTCTGGCTCATGGTGACCTCTGTGTTACAGAGTAGAACTCCTCCACCACATTTTCTTGGCAGAAAATCTTAACAGAAGCAATCACCAGCCTTTTCACTTTAACATGGATGAGTTCAAACCACCAACCTTCAGCTTAGCAGTTAAGCACACTGTTGTTGTTGTTGTTGTTGGAATCTGTCTGACTCATAGCAACTTGCAGACAAAAAAAACAAAGTCCTACTCTATAACACATGGGGTCTCCATGAAGTGGAGAGCAGAACGGTTTTTTTTTTTTTTTTACTCTACAGTAATGGGTTTGGTTTTGTTTTTGTGTCCTGTTTTTCATGGAGTTATAATAATGTTGTAATACAGTTTCATGTTCTAGAGCTTAGTTTGTGTATTTTACTGAGCTGAGGTATTCTGCTGCCTGTGAGGGTTAAGTTAAAATTAGCTCATAGATCCATTTTTATGAGAACTTTTTAAAAATTAATGAATGAGTCCTTATTCATATAGCAAAGAGCAGGGTTCTAAGAAGTGGGATTTTGCAAGACAGAGCAAGTCAGACACCAAGGAGTTCCCAGAGACTGGATGCCCAGGGAGTAATACTGAAACTCTTAAGTTATTTTTGAATTTCTAAAAGCCTGAGGAAAAGTCATGCCTTCACTTGTGACAAGATTTCCCAGGTGAAACAGAATGTTGAGTGACTTTCCTTTGGCTGAATTCTCACACTTTGATCAGTTAGTCCGCAGCCTCTCACTCTGGCCAGAAGCTATCCCGACCATTATAAATGTTCTGGTTGTTAACAGTGGACAGACACACTCATCATTACATAAGAAATGCAGCTTGTTTTGCAGGCAAATGATCTGACACATTGGGGCACCCGGGGGTGGATGGAGAGGATATTTTAAAAACTTTCTGTGGAAATGACCAGAAAGCAAGAGCTGTATGGAAAAAGAGACGATGTCTGAAACTGACTTCATGCACTTCAAAGGCAGCCTTGAGGTGATCTGATACTCACCCTCATCCTACAGTCTTATCTCAAGTTGGCTCGACCAACAGCTTCCTCATGCTCCCTGAGGGCTCCATCAATGCACAGTGCTTCCTTCTTCAGCTTCCACCCCCTACAACCCAACAATCATGATGTTTGTCCATATGTTCTGTTTGTACTCTGCTGTCTTCTTGTCTCCAGTGGCATCTTCAGAACCATGCACAGGAGATGCTTCCAGGCAGCAGACTGGGGCAGGGAGCGGAGTGAGGGGCTCAGTAATAGAGAAATATGGAATTTAGGAAAGAGGTTTGGGTGATTTATCTTGAAGCTGGCCAATACAATATTTTTATTCAGGTTGTCTTTTTTTGGCGCCATAAAAACAACATCATCCTGAAGGTTATGAATATATGCTTTATCTATTTTCCTAAAGATTTGTTCATTTATTTATTATTATTTGTGGTGGCTGCAGGGATGCTGTTGGGGAACAAGCAGGAGCCCCTCCAAAGCCCTCTTACCACTGTTAATGATCCTCTTAGAATTCAGACTGTGGACAGAGTGAGGTTTCCCCTACCCCTTGCCAACCTGTTCCACCCTCAGAAGTCTGGGTAAGCCCACTGCCATCAAATAGATTCCAACTCACAGTGACCCCTTATGGGTTTCTGAGGCTGTAAATCTTTATGGAAGCAGAAAGCCTCCTCTTTCTCCTGAGGAGCAGCTGGTGGGTTTGAACCACCAACCTATGGTTAGCAGTAAGCTAGTGATAAAATACAGGCTCTGGAATCACACAGATTTGGGCTGGATTATCATTGTTCCATTGACCTTAGACAAGTGTCTGAACCATCAAAGTCTCTTGTCTTACCCTTATGAAAAGAATTATAGTAACACCCACCTTGTCAAGGCTTGTGAAGGGGGGGATTTAATGAGAATATATCAATTTACAGTAATGCTGTAACACCTCCCATCACAAAGCAAAAAATACACCTCCTTTCCCCACATGTCCTCCTCCCTACTTCCTCACACCTACTCCATGTATATACTCCTTTGGGCACTAGTCACACTATGAAGAACACCACTGTACACAGTTCTTAACCTCTTCCTAGGTGGCCTCTCAGCAGCATTCCAAGTGCTGCTCATCAGTGCCTCCTGAGAACATCGTTGTCCTGACCTCTGGGATTTCATCTTACCTCAGTGGCGGATCCTTCCCAGTTTGCTCTGCTGTTCCTTCTTTTCAGGCCCTCTGAATGTTGAAATGACCTGAGCTCTGTTTGGAACCTCTTTGCTCCCTTAAGAAACAGAAACAAGAACAAACCCACTGCATGCAAGTCAATTCCAACTCATAGTGACCTCATGTGTAGCAGAGTTTTCATGGCTGTGATCTTTTATGGACGTAGATCACCAGGTCTTTCTTCCACACATTGATGGGTGGGTTTCCAACTGCCAACCTTCACATTTGCAGCTGATCACAAACCACTTGTACCATCAAGGCTCTTACCGATCTTATCCAGAAGCATCATAGCTTACCCATCAGCTGATGGAGGCCCAGTTCAGTAAGGAAGTCCCTTCCCTCATTTGGGGGTTGTCATTGATGTTAACTGTTGTGTACACACTACTCATGGCAATTCCATACACAATTGTCCTGGTCCTGCCATCCCCTGATCAATTGCAGATTAAGTCTCTATTGGTCCAAGGCAGTGATGGTGGCTGTTTTACTAATCCAGTGCTGCTGTAACAGAAATATCACATGTGGCTGGCTTTGGAAAACAGAAATTTAGTTTCTCATACTTCAGGAGGATACAAGTCCAAATTCAGGGTGCTGGCTCTAGAGGAAGATTTTCTTCTCTATATATAGACTCGGAACTGACTCCACGGTATTTAACAACAACAACAAACACAGACTTGGGAAGATAGTTCTTATCTCTTCAGATTCTGTTTCCTGGTTCCTTAGAGAGTTCCATGTGTCTTTGCATCTATCTTACCCCATCTCTGTGCATTTGTTTGCGTGTTTGAGTCCTGGTGTGGGCTGTTAACCACCAAGGCTGGTGGCTCAGATTCACTAGCCACTCTTGGAAAAACCCTGTACGGGGTCGCTATGAGTTGGAACTAACTCAATGGCACACAACAATAATAACATACCTCAAAAAGAGACTGACTCTAGACATACCCTACAGTAATACTGCTTCATTGACATAACAAAGACAATTCATTCCCAAATGACACTACAACCACAGGCGTTTTGTTGTTGTTAGCTGCCTTGTTGTTGTTGTTGTTAAGTACCATGGTGGAGTCAGGGTTCTGACTCATAGTGACCCTGCACAGGGTTTCCGAGGCTGTAAATCTTTACCGGAGCAGAAAGCCTCATCTTTCTCCCTCGGAACCACTGGTAGTTTCCAACTGCCGACCTTGAGATTAGCAGCCCGATTCATAACCACTACGCTATCAGAGCTCCTTTAGCTGCCTTGCGTCAGTTCTAATTCACAAAGATCCTATGAACAACAGAGCAAAACTGTGCCTGGTCCTGTGCCATCTTCACAGTTGTTGTACATTTAAACCCATTGTTGCTGCCACTTGGTCAGTCCATCTCTTTGGGGATCTTTCTCTTTTTCACTGACTCGCCACATTCCCAAGCATGATGTTATTCTCCAGGGACTGGTCCCTCCTGACAACATGTCCAAAGTACGAGAGAGGAAGTCTTACCATCTTCACTTCTAAGGAGGATTCTGGCTGTACTTCTTCCAAGACATATTTGTTTGTTCTTCTGGAAGTCTAAAGTACTTTTAACATTCTTCTCCAACACCAGAATTCAAATGCATTGGTTCTTCTATGATCGTCTTTATTTATTGTCCAACTTTCACACATATATGGGGTGATTGAAAATATCACGTCTTGGATCAGACACACTTTAGTCCTAAATCTGGCATATCATATTTTTTAAAGAGATCTTTTGCAGTAGATTTGTCTGGTGCAAAATGTAGTTTGATTTCCTGACTGCTGCTTCCAGGAGCATTGATTGTGTATCCAAGGAAAATAAAGTTTTTGACAATTTTAATCTTTTCTCCATTTATCATCATGTTTTGTTGGTCCAGTTGACAGAATTTTTGTTTTCTTTACACTGACGTACAGTAGTCTTTGACCTTCGTCATCAGTAAGTATTTCAAGTCCTCCTTGCTTTTAGCAACCAAGGTTGTGTCATCTGCATATCGAAGGTTGTTAATGAGTCTTCCTCCAAATCTGACACCATGTTCTTCTTCATGTAACCCAGTTTTTCAGGTTATTTTCTCAGCATATAGACTGAATAAGTATGCTAAAAAGATACAACATGGTGCACACTATTCCTGATTTTAAACCAACCTGCATCCCATGTTCTGTTCATACTACTGCCTCTTGATCTATGTACAGGTTCCTCATGAGCATCATTCAGTGTTCTGGAATTCCCATTGTTTGTTATGTTTACCATAGTTTGTTATGATCCACACAGTCGAATGCCTTTGCAAAATCAACAAAGCACAAGTAAACATCTTTCTTGTATTCTCTGCTTTCAGTCAAGATCTTTCTGCTTCCAACAGTGATATCCCTCGTTTCATGCCCTCTTCTGATCTGGCTTGAATTTCTGGCAACTCCCTGTCAATGTACTCCTACAGCCTTTTTAAAGTTCTCTTCTGCAAAATTTTATTTTACTATGTGCATGAAAAATTTCTTTTATTAGAAAGATCAGCATGAGCCTGCTTCTCATGAGGTGGAGGTTAACGATATCCCAAATGTTCTTTTTTCCAACATATTATAACACTCCATAATCCCTGATATCAATCACCACTCCTCCCCTCCTTCACAGCCCCGGATTCTACATTAGGCTGCAATGTCGAACAGAATTCACAAATGCCAAAGGAAATGGCTCTTCTAACTGTGGAGATTGGCAAGTCCCAAATCTGTTGTTCACAGGTCTGGAAGATTCTCCTCACTCACATAATCTCAGGTGGTGAGAAACCCAACTCGGCAAGTCAGACCACAACCTATTGATGCAAGGGGCTGCCAGAACAAGCGAATCAGGTCAGGTGATAGGCTGCAAGTCCCACAATTAGAAATCCTATTTGATGAGCCAAATGGAAGATCCAGATAATAGAAGGAACTTTACCAAAGTATTCCCATATGCTGGACTCAGACCATGCCCTGAAGAAAAACTAAGAGTGGTTACTTGAGTCACACCCTCTAGTAAAATGTTGTCATTGTTGTTAAGTGCCGTGGAGTCAATTCCAACCCATAGCAACCCTGTATAGGGTTTCCAAGGAGTAGCTGGTGAGCTTGAACCACTGACTTTGTAGTTCAAACAACTCTGCAGTTTGATGCATTAGGCCACAGCCCACACCAGGACTTCTAGTAAAATGGGGGCATTCTTAATCCTTTGTTCCACCTTAATCCTTACTCCTTGGTTGTTGTTAAGTACCTTCGAGTCAGTTCCTCATACTGACCCTGTATTGGGTTTCAGAGGAGTAACTGGTAGATCTGAACCTTACTCTTTAGCCCCACCTTAATTCTTATGCCTTTCGTGTTAGATACCATCCAGAGAGTTCTGACTCATAGCAACTCTACACACAACAGAATGAAACACTATCTGGTCCTGCACTATCCTCACAGTTGTTGTTACAAATAAGCCCATTGTTGTAGCAACCTTGTTGAGGGGCTTCTCTTTTTCAATGACCTTCCACTTTACCAAGCATAATGTCCTTCTCCATAGACTGGTCCCTCCTGATAACATGTTTGAAGTAGGTTGTTGTTGTTAAGTGCCTTTGAGTGGGTTCTGACTCATAATGACCCTGTATAGGGTTTCCGAGGAAGGCCTAGTAAATTTAAACTACCGACTTTGCAGTTCAAACCAACCTTGTGGTTCGGTGCATTATCCCACAGTGCCACACCAGGACTCTGAAGCATCAGAGAGAAAATTTCACCATTCTGGTTTCTAAGAGGACTTGAAAAGCGAGGTACTATGAAGGACCAGGGGTGTTAAACCCAGGGAGAATGGAGCTGGGATGAGAGGTCAAGATGGGCAGGTTTGGACAGGTGTGAGGCGTCAGGCAGGTCAGAGTCCAGAAAGCAGACTGAGTCCTGGGGAGGATGATGAGACCAGGCCATAACTTGGGAATGTTCTGGACCAGAAAGCGAAGCAGCAGGTGGATCACAAGCCTGGAGTGGGGCTGTGGAACAGCAGAGTGGAGAGAGTTCAGAACATAAGAAGGTACAGGGATAAGTCCCAGTGCAGGCTGGGATGGGTGGAGGTGGGGGATAGGTTGGGAGCAATTCTCTTTGTCAGGTGGTTTTCACACTGTAGATCAAGACCCATAAGTGGGAGGTGAAATTCAGTTAATGAATCATAAATACAAATAAAATACAATAACAATCCAACCAGAAAATAGGACAGAATAGAGAATGTCAGAATGTAGTGCCTATAGTTTCATGAAACTTTTTTTTTCCAAGTACATATGTGTTTGTTTACTGGGTCATGATGTTAAATGTATTTCTTCCTGTGGATTACAGTTTTTTAAATTCTGCAACCTATTGGCCTAAAGCCGATAAAAATGCATAACGTGTATTGAACACTTACTCTGGGTCATGCCTTGAATAACTAATCACAGAAACCCTTTGGGGTCAGTTCTGGTTCCAATTTTACAGAGGAGGAAATTGAGGGGCCCAGAGATACATAACTTGGAGCCAAACCTATTTGATCAGAGCCTTGTTTTTGGCACTCTGATCTGTTTGTCCCCAGAAGGAGGAGGTGAGGGAGCCTGCTGGTCACAGTTCCATTGGCTATCCTGTCCAGTCCAGTATACTGTCCCTTGCTGAGTGAGGACCCAGTTCTTATCTGCACAGGGCACAATTCCTGAAAAGATGAAATGAGAAAGTCAGGCAAGAGGATGGGCGACCATGCCAGGAACACAGGGTTCCCCTGCCATCAGGAAGTGGTTTCCACGATCAGAATGGAACACAATGTACCTGAGGATGCTGGGAGTGGAAGGCAGAGGATGAGGGTAGGAATTGTGAACAGTGAGTCCTGGGGCCTGTGGGGACCAACTGTGATGAAAGAAGAGCAGAGTTCTTCACCTCTCAGTGGAATCCAACATGCAGTGGAGAGGAGGATGTGAGGGAGGATCTGCAAGGAGCGGCCTGTGTGTGTCAGGATGGGCTGAGTCTGGATGCTATAGATGCCAAATCTGGTTTTGTTGTTGTTGTTATGTACTGTGGAGTCAGTTCCGACTCATAGTGACCCTGCACAGGGTTTCCAAAGCTGTGAATCTTTATGGGAGCAGAACACCTCATCTTTCTCCCACGGAGCGTCTGGTAGTTTTGAACTGCTGACCTTGTGGTTGGCAGCCCGACTTGTAACCACTACGCTGACAAGACCCTGTCTAACCAGCCTCTCTTCTTTTTATTCTCCTCCTCCTTCTTCTTTCTCTTTCTCATTAAACCAATCTCTGCCCTCAGTAGGCTCTTGAAATCGAATCCAAGGACCTGTGCACACACAGCAGTGAGTGGCTCCTAACCCATGCCATCCAGTCAATTCCAACTCAGGGTGACTTCATGTGACATATTAGAACTGTTCTGTAGGGCTTTTCTTGGAGGAATAGTGGTTAAGCACTTGGCTGCTAACCAAAAGGTCGATGGTTCGAACCCACCAGCTGCTCTGTGGGAGAAGGATGCGGCAGTCGACTTCAGTAAAGACTACTGCTTTGGAAACTCTCTGGGCATTTCTCTATCCTATGGGGTTGCTATGAATCAGAATCGACGCGATGGCAACATGCTTGACAATCTTGACAGAAGCAATTACTCGGGCTTTCTTCCTTCCATGCTGCTGGGTTAGTAGTTGAATGCAAACCCCCTAGAGACCATCCTGGTGTCTTGTGAGGAGGTGATGAGGCCCCAATCAGGTCTGGAGAGCCTGAAGTGCTGCTCAGGGGAGGGTTTGGGAGGGTTTGCCAGGCAGCAGGGCATCCACCTTAACATCACTGAGCTCCAGTTTTTATATTTGTAAAGGAGGTGTGTGTATTGTTATCAGAAATGTGACGTCATGGGGCTGCCTTGGAGGCTTGACAAAGGATTGGGGTAAATGTTTTAAACCCTTAAAATTTCACCTGCTTACTGGATTTCTAAGGAGCTCTGGTAGCGTAGCTGTTACGAATCTGGCTGCTACTCTCACGTTCAGCAGTTAGAAACTACCAGGTATTCAGCCGGAGAAAGTAGAGCCTTTCTGCTCCCATTAAAGATTTACAGCCTCGGAAACCCTGGACAGGGTCGCTATTAATCGGAACAGACTCCACGGCATATAACAACAGTAACTGGATTTCTGATGTGGCGCTGTACGATAAGCACTGAACTGCGACCTTGTGCGGCGGTTCAAACCCACCAGCTGCTCCTCGGAAATCCTGTACGGGGTTTGGCATGTAACAACAACAGCAACGGGATTGCTAAATGAGAAGTTGGCAGTTCAAACCCACCAAGTCACTCCTTGAAAACTCTATACTGGGTTGTTATGAGTCACAACTGACTTGATGACACTTAACAGCATCAACAATTATTAAAAGTCCTGGACACCTGGGTTAGCGGAAATGCAAGAAATCAGGCATCGGTTCAGAAATCGTGGCCTGTGAATATTCTGTTCTCATTTTTCTGGTGCTGCGTGGGTGTAGCATGGCTTCACGCCTCCCAGGTCGCTGCAGCGGCAGCCTTGCCGCAGTGTGCAGATGCTGCTGTATGTTTCGCCCTCTGGTGGCCAGAAGCGGTGCATGCAGCTGGCCCTTTCCACAGAGCGGATTTCCACCCATTCTGTAGTCTGGTCTCCTTTACAGAGAATAAGTGGGACCCCTGGGGATGGGATCAGATTTCATAATCAAGACAGGGCGCATAAGCCATGCTGGTTACTCTTAGAACCAGAATAATAATTAGAGAATCATTTCAGCTTTCCAGACACAGAGTTAAAATCAGCCATTGAAAACTCTATGGAGCACAGTTCTATTCTACACACACGGGTTCTCTGGCAGCCAGAATCCACTGGACAGAAACGGGTTTGGCTTTATCTCCTAGGAAGTAATGTGTAGCCAGATACTGAATAAAGAGAAGGAAGAAGGCATGAGACTATTGGGGGGAAGAGTGGAAACCGCCACTTGGCTTGTTGTAGTTGAGGACCATTGAAGAGGCAGCTGGACCGGGGCTGTGTGGTCATGGGAGTGAGGGGGTGAGGAATGAGAAAGGTACCCAGGGAGCAGGTGGTGTGGAGGACATAGAAGGGTGTTGAGTTTAGTTCTAAGGGAGGTGGAAAACTATTGAAAGGTTTTGAGCAGAGGTTTAACGATCTGATTTATGTTTTTAAAATCTTGCTGTACTTTCTTTGAGAGACATGGGGAGGGGAAGGGAAAACTGTTAGGACCCCAAGTATGAGATGAGAGTGTCTGGTACCGGATGGCTTGGATGGGGAGATGAGATGTGATCAGATTCAGGGTATATTTTGAAATGTAGATAGGACTTTCTGGTGGGTGACTCAAAGGCTATCTTCAGGGATTTGGACCAGAACAATTGGGTATAGAGTGTTGCTCTTTAAAGAGATCCAGGAAGTTCAGAGTTGGGGCTATCAAAAAAACAATAATTGGGGTTTGGATGTGCCAATTCTGGGTTCAAGATCCCCTGGTGGTACAAACAGCTTATGCAGTCGACTACTAATCAAGAGACGGAAATTTCAAATGCACCCAGAAGTTCTACTCTGACACACATGGGGTCACTATGAGTTAAAATCAATTGGACAGCAACCAGAAAAAAGGCCAGCCTACCTCCCAACAGGAAAGCCCACCCAGAGTGGTATTTCCAAATACAAAGAACAGAGGGAACCAGTGATTTTCTGGGGTCTCAGATAAATGGCAGCAGAGTCTAAAAGGAAGTTTGACTTCTGGGTTCAGCAGACTCTCCAGAGAGGAAGTAGAAGAGGAAACAGCTCACTCTCCATGTGGTGGCTGGGTTACTCCTGCAGGAGAACAGCATCCTATGCAGCCTGTGAGCAACAAGTAGAACCCTATTCCCAGCCCCCAGTCTTACCTTCGCCCCCACAGCCACCAGCAGAGTGAGCCACGTCCCCTGCTGTAACAAAGTACCACAAACTGGGTGGCGTATAAAAGCGCAAACACAGTCTCACATTTCTGGAGGCTAAGAGTCCAAAATTAGAGAGTCCGCCTTGTTGATTCCTCTTGGGGGTCTGCGGGAGAATATATCCTATACCTTTCTCCTAGCTTCTGGTGACTGTAGTGACCCTTGGTATCCTTGTCACTCTAGTTCTGCCTCCATCTTTACATGGTCATCTTCCCTCTGTCTCTGTGCATGAGACTCTTCTCCTCTTTTTTAAGGACACCTGTCAGATTGAATCATGACTCATTCTACTCCAGGATGTCCTCATGTTAACGTAAGTGACAGCATCTTCCAAGAGCTGGTTTCCTCACAAAGCCATGTTCACAGACGTAGGGGTTAGGACCTCAGCATATTTTTTGGGAGGGGTGGCACACAATTCAAGCTGTAACAACATCCATCACCTAATATTATCTCCTTCCAGTTGGTGAGTTCCTTAAGGGCAGGTGGCCACCGTGTCTCACTGTAGGCATAGGGCCCAGCACCGGCTCACCCTCTGCCAACTCTGGTATCTTTCCACCTCCTAAATCCTGCTGAAAGCATTCCCTGCCTCTCCCCTTGGGGTATCAGGCCTCATCACTAGACCGCAGTCCATTCTGCCAAACAGATACATGGAAAGGACAAGGCCACTTTGGATAAAACTCCAGTGATGCTTTGCCACATTGAAAAAATAATTGTTAACTCTACAGATGCCACAAATAAATGGTTTGTTCTGGTCTTCAGTAGAAGTCCTCATCCTGCTGTAGTGTACACATTGACCCTGAGCAGAAACCCAGTGGTATCTGACCTGGCCACGTCCACTGCTCCTGTAGTGAGATGGAGGAGGGAAGGGGTATGGGCTCAGGTGGGGTGGGGAGGTCCTGCCAGAGGAGAAGGCGTATCCATGATGTTCTGTCTCAGATGTTCCAGGGTCCTGCTCCTGCCTCTCTGACCACAGCTTCACTGGCTCCTTCCCATGTTCTCGTCTCCTACCCCTCCACCTAGTTCTGAAGACTTCTGTCCAACGCCCTCCTCTCTTCTCACACCACCTACACTCTTACCCTGAAAATCTCATTCTCCCCCTGGCTTCAAATACCCTTTCCATTCCCACACCTGGACTGTCACCTAAGTATCAGGTCAGCGTTACCATTTGCCTGTTTGATGCCCATCAGACCAGCTCCACCAGCCCCCATGTCTGGTTGAACTGCAGACTGTGGGATCTCCATCCTTCAACATACATGTAAGCACATGCAGGCAGGTGCACACGCACAATCCACACACATGTGTGCATGCGCCACCCATCCAATCTTTCACTTGGTCAAAGGCATGACCACACTCCCTCACTGACCACTAGTGTTGACCCCCATATAATGTCTCTCCTGTTAATGCTTTTCTCTTCACTGCCAACTTACTGCCTTTATCCCTTCCTTTGTTCATTTACGAAACAAGACTGTTGACTTCACAAGGATTCTTACTAGTTTCCTACCTTTGGTCTCAACTATATCCATTACCAAAACCACAAATAGCCAATCAGTTAGTGTCAAAGTCAATTCCAACTCAAGGCAACCCCTGTGTGTCGGATTGTGTACCGTAGGTACTTCAAGACTGAGACCTTTCCAGAGCAGAGTGTCAAGCCTTTCTT
Source organism: Chrysochloris asiatica (assembly GCF_000296735.1). Lineage (NCBI taxonomy): Eukaryota > Metazoa > Chordata > Mammalia > Afrosoricida > Chrysochloridae > Chrysochloris > Chrysochloris asiatica. The sequence goes on from NW_006408603.1 coordinate 7,388,312, forward strand.
CTGAGGTGCTGCTGGTTAACACTGGTTAAAACTACCAATCTTTCCATTAGTAGTGAGACTCTAAACCATATATGCTACCCAGGGACCCATCCATAGCACTGCTTCCTAAATTACTTACCTAAAACACAGGTTTGATCCTGTTACTCCCTTGCTCTCTGTTGCCTAAAGGACAAAATAAATCAAAACACCTTGGCGTGGCATTCAAGGCCTTTCCCCACCGGCCCCCAAATGATCCTCCTATTTCACCATGCCCTTCCACACAGCCTTGTTCCAATCTCATGGCTTGGCTCCCTGATCCTGGAGCAGGTCAGGCTGGGTCCTCCGTTGTTCCCTTGTAAAGAGTTCACTCACCCATTTAGGCAATTATTTCCCAAATAAATATTGAGCACCCATGGCATTCCAGACCCTGTTCTGGTCATTAGAAATACAAGAGAGAGACAAACCTTAAAAACTTCTGCTGTCCTGGAACTTGCATTCTAGGGAGGGAATGAGACAATAGACAAATATGTACATAGCAGACTGACAGGTATGATGAATGATGTGGAAACATTAAGAAGGATTAGGCACAGAGTGATGTGGGGTGAGGTTGCTCCTGAGAGCCTTTCTAAAAGGAGAGAATGATAAGGGAGTAAGGGCTGTGGATCCTCCATGTGAACTGCCCCTGTCCCAGACTCCCCAACCCTTTAAGGGTCTTTGCACTGTCTGCTTCTCTTTAAAGACACCGCTCACACGTTCCATTCTTTATGAAGATTTCCTTGATGCCACGGTGAGATGAATTGAATCGTGTTTTCCCCACTCAAGAAAAAATGTATTGAAGCTCAGAGCCCTGGACCTGTGGCTGTGACCCTGTTTGGAAACAGGAATTTTCTGTTTTGTATTAGTGAGAGTATTCCAGAGTAGGGTGAGTCCTAAGACTGATCACTTCTGAGTTACAAAAACAGAAGAATATGAAGGAGTGCTAAAATAGAGGCACCCAACATGCTTCAGCAATGGACACTGGTTTGTATCCAAATTCCCTTTGCCCTGCGTCCCTTTTCTTCTGTTGCTTTCAGAATCTGGGCACGTCCTCTTTACTGAACAATGCTTACTTAAGGCTGTGATACAAATGCTTTGTTCTCAAAAAGAATGTTTGTAACTAATGTATGACAAAGGTATAGTGTTACGGTTAAGCAAATGGTAAGGATATTCCCAAAAGAGAGTAATGAGAATGCTTGACAAGATGTTTGTGTTCGAAGTTGACTTGCACAGAAAGTCTATAACTGAAAATAGATGGCTGACATTATGAAAAGTTTACTTGTGACTCATATGTAATTCATATGTAACCCCAGAACTCCTGTGTAAAAAATCACTCTCCCCTTTTCAGACTTCAGAGCATCTGGTATTTTACCAAGTGTTACCCTAGCTTTGGCTGTTGCATATTCACAAGAAAACGCTACACTTTCTCTCTTTATAGGAATTCTTGTTACATTTTTTAAAAACTTTTCTGTAAATGGTATCAGGAGTGGGATTTCAAAGGTAGATTGTCTAGACCCCAGACATCAAGGTCCCAGAACTTAGTCTCCACTTACACAATTCTCTGAGTTACTTTAAGGCAAATAAACTCTCAAAGGCTAATAAGCTTCCTTCACGTTTGTTTGTTTGTTTTTAATCTTTTTATTGTAAATTGGGTGAAGGTTTACAGAAAAGGTCATCAGTTCTACAGTCAGCAAACCACATTACCTTGTTTCAGCTCCATGATTACAATCTCCTCCCTGTAACAACATTCAACCACTTCCTCCCTGAGGCTCCCCATTTACATCTTATATTTCTCAAATGAACAAGACAAAAGTATTTGATGTACAATTAAAAAGCAAAAAATATACATATTCACTTAACTGTCCAAAGGGCACGTTCTACAAGCTAGCCTCTTGCCCACAGGCACACAGCCACCATCTCTGCTATCACAGCTCATGGTCTACTCCTGCTCTTCCTTCTGGATGGTCCTGGATCATCTGTTCCTGAAATGAAAGATCACCTACTCCCACCGCTTTTACCTCTGGCAACATACTGGTTATGAGTTGGGCTATTAACCTCAAGGTCAGCAGTTTGAAACTACCAGCCATTCCATGGGAAAAAAATGTGCTTTCTGCTCCCGTAAAGATTTACAGCCTCAGAAACCTTATGCAGGGTCACTATGAGTCAGAACTAACTCCACAGCACATAATCACCACTATCACCACTTTTTAATTACACATTGTCATTGTTTTTAAAATTGTATTATTGGATTTGATTTTCTTCTAGAATTTTGTCTTTCTTTCTCTCTTTTTGTAATTAAAATGTAAAGATGGCTCTGGCTCTGTGTGATTGCTGTCAACCTATCTCAAAGTCACTTAATAATTTATTTGTTACTGTTGTTGTTAGGTGCCGTTGAGTTGATTCCAACTCATAGCAACCTTATGTACAACCAAACAAAACACTGCCTGATCCTACGGCATCCTTACAATCGTTATGCTTGAGTCCATTGCTGCTGCCACTGTGTCAATCCATCTCACTGAGGGTCTTCTCTTTTTCACTGACCCTCCACTTTACCAAGCATGAAGTCCTAATCCAGGAACTGGTCTCTCCTGATGTTGTGAAGAGCCATTGAGTCAGTTCCAACCCATAGTGATCCTGTATTGGGTTTCCGAGGAGCAGCTGGTGAGATTGAACCGCCAACCTTACAGTTCAAATGGCTTTGCAGTCTGGCGCATTAAACCACAGTGCCACACAAGGACTCCTGATAATATGCCCAAAAATGAGAGATTAAGTCTCGCCATCCTAAATCCAAGGAGCATTCTGGCTGTACTTCTTCCAACACAGATTTGTTTGTTCTTCTAGCAATCTGTATTTTAATATTCTCTTCCAACACCATAACTCAAATGCATCAATTCTTCCACGGTCTTCCTTATTCACTGTCCAACTTTCACATGCACATGAGGCTATTGAGAATACCATGGCATGGGTCAGGTGCACCTTAGTTCTCAAACTGACATCTTTGCTATGGAGATCTTGTACAGCAGATTTGCCTAATGCAATACATCATTTGTTTTCTTGACTGCTGCTTCCATGAGTGTTGATACTGGATCCAAGCAAAATGAAGTCTTTGACAACTTCAATCTTTTCTCCATTTATCATGATGTCAGTTTTTGGTTCAGTTGTGAAGATTTTTGTTTTCTTTACATTAAGGTACAACCCATACTGAAGCTTGTGGTATTTGATCTTCATCAATAAGTATTTTAAGTCCTCTTCACTTTCTGCAAGCAAGGTTGTATCATTTGCGTATCTCAGGTTGTTAATGAGTCTTCCTCCAATCCTAATGCCACCTTTTACTTCATATATTCTAACTTCTTAGATTATTTACCCAGCATACAGATTGAATAAATATGGTGAAAGAACACAACCCTGCCACACAACTTTCCTGATTTTAAACCATTCAGTGTTCCTTTGTTCTGTTCAAACAACTGCCTCTTGATCTATGTACAGGTTCCTCATGTGCACAATGGAGTGTTCCGGAATACTTGTTCTCTGCAATATTGTCCATAGCTTGTCATGATCCACACAATCGAAAGCCTTTGCATCGTCAGTGAAGCACTTTTGCTCTCAGCCAAGATCCATCTGACATCAGCAATGATATTCCTTGTCTGAAACTGACTTGAACTTCTAGCTGCTCCCTTTCAATGTATGGTTGCAGCCATTTTTTGAATTATCTTTAGCAAAATTTAACCATTTGTTTAGTTCTGGAAAACTAAAAGTAGCACTTCGTTCTTCTTATTTTGTTTCTGTGCACACATTAAGGACCCCAAAGGAGCTGGGTTGAGCTCAGTGATCCTCAGATACTTCAAAGAAGATCATGTGTAATTTTTAGTCTCATACCAGGGACAGTTTCGAATTTCAATTAGACACTTGTTCCAAGATTCCACTGTGATCATGACTCCTTCTTTATAGGATCCCACCTTTCTGGGAGAAAGAACCTCTGCTCACTTTCTAAAAGCTCATGGACCATGCAGGATGCAACAGGAAGAAAAGAAAAAGATGTTCAGTCCACTATTGAATTCCTCCCCTGTCTTACTCCCCAGTCTGCTCCCTACTGCCCTTGTGAACCCCACTATGCTGGCCCGGCCATACCCAGATTAACCTAAGGAAGGGGAAAGCCAGCTGTATCCTCAGTCTCTCACGGTGCCAAAAATGGAGGCTTGGGGAGGGGCTGCAGACATCCTGTCTTTTCAGGTCTACACTCAGGGAAACGTGGCAATTTACAGGTTAGGAAAGCCCTTGTTCAATCCAACAGACTCTGATGCCCAGAGTTTGAGAAAGAAAGGGAGTCCTTTGGTGTGTACAGAACACAACGCAGTCAAGATCCAGAAATGTCTGGAGAGCCCTACCCTACATCTCTAGGACTGGAAGAAACACATGGGTGTCTTTTTATGAGTTAACTATGATCCCTGGATGCAAACAGTTAACATGCTCAGCTGCTAACTGAAAGGCTGACAATCGAGTCCACCCAGAAGTACCTCGAGGACAACCCTGGCTATGTACTTCTAAAACATCAGTCATTAAAAACCCTAGGGAGCACAGCTCTACGCTGACACCACAGAGTGTCCATGAGTCTGAATTCAATCCACTGCAAGTAGTTTTCCCTTTCTACTTTTCTCTGAACCTCTCCTAAATGGCCACTTGGTGGCACTGTTGGATGATTCTGGAATTCTAGAAGGTGACCCCTGGGGAAATGCAGACAGCCTTGGCATCTAAAGGGAGGAGTCATAACATTCTCCACCAAGTGCATCTGGACTCTGTCCCTCCTCCTAACTGTCCTACACATCCCCAGGCCCTCTTCCCTTCCTAGATTGTCTGCCCTGCACTTTTTCAGAGCTCTCTTGGCTCTGCCACATCAGGGAAGTTTCCAGGTCACCTCTCAGTCTTCTACCTCTCCCTTTCCCTTCTTTAAAGATTTAGATTAGAAAGGTTGAACCACCCAGAACCCCCAAAGCTATGTTCCTTTGACAAGACCTTGCTGCCTTCCCAGCTCATTTGGCTCAGTAAGCACATATATGTTATCTGATCATTTTTTATCCAGTCTTTTACCATCTAATTCTACTTCCTTAGCATTCTGAGGAGGGCCGTACCAAAATGGCTTATGGCATTCATGCACTTGTCCTGTTCTTAAAAGCCTCATTTGGGACACTTAGTCCATCTGATTTTCTTCCTGTGCAGAAAACAAACTAACCAAACACATTGGCATCGAGTGGATTCCAATTCACAGTGACCCTACACAACAGAGTGGGACTACTCCATGGGGTTTCCAAGGCTGTAATCTTTAGGGAAGTAAATTTCCATATCTTGCTCCTGTGGAGCAACTGGTGGGTCTGCACCACTGACGTACTGTTAGCAGTGCTTAACCACTGCACCAAAAGCTCCCTCTATCCATAGCCATCTAAGCTCCACAAGAGAAGACCTGCAAATGCAGACAGGAACTCCTTTTCCCTCCCATCTAGTCAATAATTTCCCATCATGTCTAACTGAACCTTCTCACTGCAGTGCAAGCCCATTCTTTCTCCATGAGATCTCAGGATCTCAAATTCCTGGACTCTGGGAACATCGTTAAAATGCATTTGACATCAGGTTTGCACTGTTTTGAATTTCTTGCAGGACTTGTTTTCACAGTGCTTTGGCTCCTCCAGAATTCCATTCTCCCTTTTAAACAGACAGTGAGATGGCGTGAGGATCTAAGAGCCTGAGTGTGCACCCCAGCTCTGCCACTGATGATAGTCATGTGACCTCCAGCAGGTCGCACAACCTCTGCGCCTCAATGTCTTCTCACTAAGTTACATTAGAATATTTATGATACTAAAAACCAGTTGCCATCGAGTTGATTCCAACTCATGGAGACCCCAAATGTGTCAGAGTAAAACTGTGTTTCATGACTGTGCCTTTTTGGAAGCAGATTAGTAGATCTTTCTTCCAGTGTGCTTCTGGGTAGGTTTGAATCACCAACCCTTCAGTTAGTTGCACAGTGCTTAACCATTTTCACCACTCAGGGACTCCATTGTTGTTCTTGTTATTGGTAAGTGCCAAGTCTGTTCCAACTCATAGCAAACCTATATAGGGTTTCTGAGACGTGGTTTGTGGGGTTGGATCACCAGCCTTGTGCTTAGAAGTCTAGTGCATATCCTAGGACTCCACCAGGACTCCACTTATAAAACTGGTGTTGTTGTTAAAGGCTGTCAAGTCAGTTCTGACTCTTAGCAACCCTGTAGGATTTCCAAGGAGTGGCTGGTGAGCTTGAACCACCAATCTTGTGGTTCAAACTGATCTTGCGTCCAGAGCATTAACCTGCACACAAGTGACTGCCTGTAACATCAGGAACTAAAAGAAAAACATAAACAGATTCTCCCCTACAGCTTTCAGAGGGAGCATGGCTCTGCTGACACCTTGAACCCAATCCCTTCTAGCCTTCTGAATTGTGAGAAAATAAGTGTTTGCCACTTTGCTGTTGTTGTTAAATACCATCGAGTTGGTTCCAACTCATAGTGAGCCTATAGAGGGTTTTCAAGGAGTGACTGGTGGGTTTGAACTGCCAACCTTGTAGTTAGCAGTCCACTATTGATTCTACAGCACCACACATTTTAGGCCACCCAATTTATGGGAATTTGTTACAGCAGCCCTAAGAAACAAGTACAGCAGGAATGGCCCCAGGCCTCCAACCTTGATGCTTAAGGAGGAATTGAGGGCCTGAGAAGGATGGTCTGGAAGAATAGGAGTCATGGGGCTCCTGACAAATCTCTTCTATTTCATAAAAAATTGTTCCTTATGACCAAGGTAGAATGGGGACCTCTTGTGAAAACATCAGGAAGGAACAGTCCAGCTTGACAAATGCAATCAAAAAGTTAACTCTGTTCATGGCTATGCAAGATAAAATAGTTTTCCATACACCTGAATAGCAGAGGAAGAAGAAACAGGAACTGGAGGAGGAAACATTGCCACCATGACCATCTGCCTCCTATACCAGAAGAGCTGGGTGGTGCCTGACTGTTGTTGTTAGGTGCCGTGGAGTCGGTTCCGACTCATAGCGACCCTGTACAGGGTTTCTGAGGCTGTAAATCTTTACGGGAGCAGAAAGTCTCATCTTTCTCCTGAAGAACAGCTGGTAGTTTCGAACTACTGACAGTGAGATTAGCAGCCCAATTCATAACCACTAAGCTACCAGAGTATCATCACTAAATGTTTTGGTCTAAGATTCTACTGAAGAATCCTGATGAATGTGAAGAAAAAACAGAACATAATCTCAAATTCTCAATGAAATTCAGACCTTCTGGAACCACTGAGTCTTTAAGTTTTTTTGCAGGAGCAGAAAGCCGTATCTTTCTCCCACGGAGTCGCCAGTAGACTTGAACCACCAACTTTGTGGTTCACAGTCCAGTGCTTATTTTATGGAACCACTGCATTCCCTGAACCAAAAGACTGTTGTTGTTGTTGTTAAGTGCCATTGAGTCGGTTCTGACCCCTAGTGACCCTGTATACAGTTTCCGAGGCTGTAAATCTTTATGGGAGCAGAAAGCTTCATCTTTCTCCCAAGGAACCACTGACAATTTCAAACTGCTGATCTTGAGGTTAGCAGTCCAGATTGTAACTACTACGCTGTCAGAGCTCCTTAAACTGAACAATAGTTTCCTTTAATTAGTAATGTATGTCTGACTTGAGCATTGTGCTCTTTCAAAGATCTATCTGTGTGGGTTCAAACTGACATCTTGAAAGGTTACATGAGCAGATTAGCAGGCAGTGAGTTTATGTTAATGGTGGTGGAATAATTTGGAAACAGAAAGAGAAAGAAATCACACAACTTGAAGAATGTAAACAATGCCACTGAATTGTACATGCAGAATTTATTGAAATGTTGTATCCTTTGGTGTGTGTGTGTGTATATATATATATATATATATATATATCCAAAACAATGAAATATAAATAAATAAAAATAGTTAGATCTTTCCAAACTGGTAGTGGCTATGGTGTGAGGCGTGGTTAATAGAATCGGTCACTGGAGGCCTGTGAGCACCAGCTGGAGGACTGTGAGGCAGAGAACTTTGGAACCCTTACAGTGATTAAAGCACAGAATGGCAAGATCAAGTCTAGCCCATATGACGTCCGGATACTTGAACTATAGGAGCAGCACAGCATAATAGTTAAACGCATAAATTCTGGGCATCACCGTGCCTTCAGTTCAGACCCTGGCTTTTGCCTAGCTAGATTAGCTGTGTGACCGTGAGAAAGCCTTTAACCTATGAAATAGAGAGGGACCCACCCTCTTTGGGTAGCTAGCCTTCCCCTCTGGGAATTTTCATTAACAGGACTAGTTGAACCCAAAGCAGGACTAAGTGAAACCATCTGGAAACACACATTTCTTGAGTCCTTCCTGCAGGTTAGACACTGTATGAATTATCTCATCTAATCATCAGAGTGAGTGGTATTATTACTCCCATTTCACAGACTCAGAGAGATCAAATATTCTACCTGAGCTTATATGAGTGATAAACAACCCTAAGGTCTGTCTAACTTCAGGTCTTAACCTAATGTGTTTGAAGCCAGTTTAGAGCCTTCCAGGCAGTACAGAGTGACCTCAGTATAGATTCCTCAGACTGGGGTGGAGGTGGGAAAGAGGGAGAACACAAGGACATCAGATTATGAAGGGTTTTACTCGCCTTTTAACAAATGTAGGTTATATCATGGTACGAGGTAGTCATTCAGAACTGAAGCAGGTAAATGATGTGATCTAATTTGTTCTTTAAACGGATTCCTGTAATAGCTATGGGAAGAGGAGTCCAGAGGCATTTAGAAGTAGAGGGACCTGGAAGGTTTGCAATGGCCCAGGCCTGATGGTGGCTTGACTCAGGAGAGGCATGGGAAAGAAGGAGTCAGGGAGAAGTGAACTGATGCTAAAGCCAGGACTTTCAAGTTTCTGGTTTGGGGAATTGAATGAATGCTGGTATATCTTACAACAGAGGAACTATGAGTGAGAAACAGGCGTGGGAAGTGGAGCAGGCAAGCCTACAGCTCAGGAAAGAGGCTTGGGCTGAAGACAGAGAGTCCAAGGAGCCACAGGTGGCAGGGCCGGGGAAGCTGGCTCAACTGCCCAGAGCACAAGCTGACCTTGCTCTGGACCTTGTCCTAACCCAGGCCAATTACTTCATTGGATTGAGCCACTTACCACTGTGAGCCATTGGGCTTCCATATGGATGGAATCCCTCTGAGGAGCTAACTATGAACATAAATTATCCCAGACGGGAGCATTTACAGTTGCCTTCCCCAACATCCAGGCCGCCCTGGGCAGCCTAAGTGGGCTACCACACATCAGGAAGAATCCTGAGTCAGAAAGGCTGAAAGACGCAGGGATTGAGGTGGGACATTGACAGTTAGCTTTGGATTCATCCCCCACAGGGCAGCTGAATTCACAGGTGGTCCCAAGGAATGTAGCCCAAAAGGCATCTGCTATAATAGCTCATCATGAACTACCCACATTTCCATTTCTAATCTAGAGGACAGTGGTAGCAAGGATGGCAAGGATGATGATGTTGATTAAGAATAAAAAGTAAAAGCCAGTTGTCATCGAGTCAGAATGTGATCCCTATATCCCCAATGTTGCTGTTGTTCTTAAGTGCCGTCGAGTGGATTCCGACCCATAGCGACCCTGTATAGGGTTTCCAAGGAACAGCTGGTGAGCTTGAACCACCAACTTTGCAGTTTAAACGGCTTTGCAGTCTGGTGCATGAACCCGAAGTCCATATCCCCTATATTGGGGGTCAATTAAGCATCTAACCATTTGTGCCACCCAAAGACTCCTAATAATGTTGATGTGTTGGGTACCTTCAAGTCAATTCTCAACTCATAATGATGCCATTCATTGAGCAGACCTTGGCACCACTAGCGCTCTGCTGATAGTATTGACAGCAAACACTTATTTAATGTTTACTACGGGATGGGCACAGTTTTAGTCGAACCACGCAATCAGACTTTACAGTTGAGAAACTAAGTCACAGGGAAACTGAAGCGGCTGGGATGAGCCTTCAGCACCGAGCAACTAGCTGTACTTCAACTACTATGGGATTCTGCTTTGGGGTGTTAATAACAGTGGGGCTGATTATAAGGCAACAAGCAGGGTGCCTGAATCCAGAGTAAAAATCCACAAACAAATCCCATTGTTTTCCACTCAATTCTGAGAGTAGCTACTGCAACTCGCAAGGGAGACCCTCCCTCTCCAAGCATTCCTTAGCATATTCTTCCATTTGGCCAATATTTTCCAGTACAGTGGGATGAATGAAGGCAAAGGGAGTGTTCTTGGGGGTGTTAAGTTAGCTTAGGGAAGGGTTCCAGGGACACATTGGCTGTGTCCTTTTTCGACCAGAAATAAGAAGTGGTGAACACAGTAGGACCAAAAAGGGAGCTAACACCGACTCAGCACCTGGTTGCTTATCCTCAGGAGCCCTAATGGCACGATAGTTAAGTGCTCTGAGAATAACTAAGGATTGCTGATCCAGTAACTCCACAGGAAAAAGAAAATCGTAAAGAGCCATTCTACTGCATCACATCAAATCAACTCTGAGTCACCCACCACCAACAGCTTAACCTCCCAGTTAAGCTAGCTGGTGCCTGGAGTGCCCTGGTACGGTACTGTAGGATAAGCACTGGACTGTTAGCCACAAGGTCAGCTATGCAGGGTCGTTAAGAGTCAGACAGCACTTAACAACAACAACAACCCTGGTATGGCACTGTGTATAATAAACAAAGGACTGGAAACCACAAAGTTGGCAGTTCAAATCCACCAGTTGCTCCTTAGAAGCCTTATACTATGGGTTGGACCCAACTTAACAGAACAGCGGCAACAATCCTATGAGGGTCAGAAAAAAAGATGAAATGGATTGACCTTTTGGCAGCAATAACGGAATCAAGAATAACAGCAATTGTAAGGCTGGTGAAGGACTGAGCAGGTTTTGTTCTCTAGTGCATAGGGTCACTATGAGTTGGGACTGGCTCAAGGGCACCTGAAAGCACCTAAAAGGTCACAACTTTGAAAATCCTATAAGTAGTTCTACTCTGCACATATGGGGTTACCGTGAATCAGAGGAGACTCCACAGAAATGGGATGACCCTGTGAAGAAAGACCCTGGGAGGTACAAACAGCTAACCCACAGGTTGCTCATTGAAAAGGCGAAGCATGAGGCATGTCTCTTGTCTCAGTTATGACAGCTGAAAGCTTAGAGGTTCCTGGAAAGAATGGTCAGGACCTCAGGGCTCTCAGTGCTTCCATTACTACATACAGGTTAAGAGATGAGGGCTCTCTGAGCAGGAGGCCCCAGTCCAGAGCACTGTCTGTGGCAGAGTAGGAGGCGAAGGAACCACTGCTTGGAAGACATTTCTGTGTGACTCTGACAGAGACCTAGAGAACAGAACTAGTAGGGGTTAAGGTTGGACCCTCTTGTATCCCCCATCTGAGCAGATAGTAGGATAAGCTACCCATATACATTCTTCCAAGAGCAAAGGGCACCTTTCTCTCCCCACTCCAGGTTACCATAACGTCTGTGTTGTTGGGAAGTTGATTCCAACTCCATGTGCATAGAGTAGAACTGCTCCAAAGGGTTTTCAAGACTGTGACCTTTTGGAAGCAGATCACCAGGCCTTTCTTCCTAGGCACCTCCCCATAGTAGTTGAATTCTTACATACTTGCTCCACCAAACGGCTGTGAGGAAGCCCATTTTGCCAGTAGCTGCCCCTGACCTATGGCAGAGGTTGCCCCAGCCTCCCTTGCCCAGCGCCCTGCAGGGAGGAAGCCAAGAGGGCCAGCTCTGCAGTTCTGCTTGTTCCTGCGGCTCCTCCCGGTGGGGGCCAACGCAGCAACCAGTTTCTACCACACTGCGGCCCTGCACCTGCTGTATTCTCCTGCTAAACCAAAGCCTCCACTGGGTAAGAGGTGGAGTGGGGAATGGGGTGAGGAGACTGGGGTGTGGACAGAGCTGGAGGAGAGGGCTGGGAGGGTCTGTAAAGCCTGTCTGGCCGCCTCATAAAAATAACAGCCCACCTCCCGCGGGACTGGATCCCTCCCTGGGCCTGGATTGCTGCTAGTGATTGTTCCTTCGTGCCTACTTCATTATGTTGGCAGGAGCTTCCGAAGCGCTCCTTAACTTCTGCTCTCTCCATCTCTCCGGGTGTCAGTCCCAGGCTCAGCAGCACCCTAAGTGAGCTCCTCCCAAGGTTCTGGTTAGTAACGTGTGTTCTGCCAAATAACAGGGCGCTTTCTCGTGGGGTGGGTCCTGAGGCCCAGGGGCCCAACAAGGTGGCGGGCTCAACAGCGGCGGCGGCGGGCAGTCTCTGGCACTCGCCGGTCCCTTTAATTTCGAGTTCGCAGGCGGGCCAGGTGCGGCGCTGCGTGGCGCGGGGCGGTGCGGGGCGGCTGCGGGCGGCGGCCGGGCGCTCCTTACGCGCCGCCTGCGGGACTGCAGAGCCAGCTCGCGGCGATTCGCCCGCAGCCGTGGTTCCACCGGCTCTTGCCCTACACCGCGATCATGGAGGCTCCGGGTGGCCATACGCTAGGGTAAATGGGGTTCAGGGCGCTCCAACTCGTGTGCTGCGTCCCCCTGCCGGGCTGCGGCGCCTGTCGAGAGACGCTACTGGGCAGCCGGCGGCGCAGCCTGCCGGGAGGAGGGTTCGAGCTGAACCCTGCGTGAGCTAGCCAGTGCCCGTCAAGGCTGTCCGACTGGTGGGTCCCGGCACAGGGGATGGCGCCGGGGGCTTGTGCTCTGAGAAAGACAAGTGCATGAAATGCGCTCAGGGACCCTCTGGGGTGTGCGTGGTGCGGAGAGGAGGCATATTCAGGAGCCGGCGGGTGATGGGCAGTGCGTCTGCCGGCATAACCATGTCTGGTCAATAGCACTGGTTGGTAGAACCCAAATCACTTGGGACTGCCGAGTTGCCTTCGCCTTCAGTCACTGAATCAAAACGGCTCAGTAACAGAGAAAAGCGTTTCTCCTTTCCACGGGCCATGGGCTTGTCACAGAGCCCCTGTGCTTAGGAGGACAGGAAGACGCGAACGGGGGCAGTTGTGCAGAGCAACCCACCCCTCATCCGAGTTCAGGCTCCGGGTTTCTGGGTGAAAATGAAGCCTCATAGGTCCCTCACCTCAATCTGGGAAGGGGAGGGGGGGGACAAAAGAGCTGGGTTTTGCTCAAGCCCACAGCGGGAGCCGACCAGGCAGGAGAGGGTTAAGAGAGCGCTTGCCACCGTGACCGGTGGAGGGTCTAGTCTGGTGGCTGGTTGCTGAGAGCACAGAGTACAAGGGATGGAATCTCGGCCTGAGTGTCAAGAGATGGGGGAGAGGGCCCAGAGCCCTCCCCGCCCTGGGGCCAGCAGGATTGGGCCGGCAGGGGGCCAGCCCGGAAGCCGGCTTCCTTGAGGCTCCCCCTCTCATTGCTGCCAACCCGACTTGCATCCAGGCAGGCTGAACGTTTGTTCTGTGCTCCATGCTGCTGAGATGTGAGGGATTTTCTCTTGGGGAGAAATCGGTGGTCAAGCGCCCAGCTCAAATGCTACCCCTCTCGGAAGAAGGCCAGTGGCCCAGGAATCCCCAGGGAAATGTAAGTCCAGGACCCACCCACCCGGCCAGTTAGCTTAGGTACAGGTGCCACCTTGCTGTGTGTGGGGTCTCTGTAATTGAGCTCTGAAGGTAGGGAACAGGAATTCTGCTCCCAAGACCCAGCAGAGGTCAGAGCTTGTAGTGTTTCTGTAGCCCACCCTCCCTTTAGGAGACACTATGTTCTGACTGAGTTATGGGGGAGGGGGTGTTCATTGCCCAGAGTCCCTCCTGATGGCAGCTGAGGATGAGAGATCTGTCTTGGCCCCAGGGAGGCCCTTGGAGGAGAGAAGTCCTTTTCCTTGGGAGAAGTATAGCTTCAGGTTGTTGGGAAGCCTGTCCTGAGGGAGACTGAGAGACTGCTGGGTAGTTCTCAGGCATAACACTGGAATGGAAGGTGGGCATGGGAGCTCATCACCTCCAGTGAGAAGCTGCCTCCCAAATCATGGCACTGTCTGTTGGAAAGTCCTGGTTCCACCTTGCTGTTGTTTTTTCCAGGCAACGTCACACCTCCTGAGGACAGCCAGGAGGACTCCAGCTTTTGCTGAGCTTTGCATCTTGCCTCCTTTTCTTCCAGAAGCTCCAGACTCAAGCTCAGCTGTGGGAGTCCTACATACCTCTGACCAGGCACCCTACTCGTCCTCCAGCTCAATCCAGTCCTGGAGCCCATCTCCAGGACCTGGAGCCTGCCCTCCTGCCCAGAATGACTCACCATTATTTCTAGCTCACTCCGGTGAAAAGACATGATGAGGAGTTGAGCTGCCGGCATGAATATCTAGGATTCCCGCAGCATCTAATCTGCTCTGCTCTGCATGAAAGAGAGCTCCGGAGACCTGCCTCTCCAGGTAAATCAATCTGCTGTTTAATAACAGGCACTGTCAGAGTCATTGGGGTGGGGGCAATGAGAGAGTCCCAGGCCCAAGATCCCTACTATGAATCCCTCCCAGGGTCCAGTTATTTGCAAGACATTAGTTCAGGACCTAGGAGAGGGCATCCTTGTAACCTCCTATATGGAGTTTCACTCCCTGAAGCCTGTGTGGTGCAGAGGGTGCCTGGACCAGCCAACTTTCCCCATTACAGGCATTCCAGAACTTTCTTGAGAGATTGCCACCTGCTTTCCTCTGATATCCAGCCAGTTTACAAGGTGAAAGTAACACTTTTGTAGTGATGGTGATGATAGAGTTTCTGAATACTTGATAGACACAAAGTAACAACTCCAGTCAGGCTGCTAATGCTGAGTGGTCTCATGTCCTTCACTGCCTCTGTCTTTCAGCCAAGCGAGGCTATCTGTCCAACTCTCAGAGAGCCCTCAGGGCTCTCCAACAGGAACCCAGGCCAATGCAACTGTGTTTCCTGGGGCCGTTAGCAGCACCCTGAGCTCCCTGCCACCAGGCTTCTGGAAGGCGTAGCGTGAGGCGCTTCTCTCAGTCCCAATTATGACAGTGGCTACCGGAGACCCAGCAGACGAGGCTGCTGCCCTCCCTGGGCATCCACAGGACACCTATGACCCAGAGGCAGACCACGAGTGCTGTGAGAGAGTGGTGATCAACATCTCAGGGCTGCGGTTTGAAACGCAGCTCAAGACCTTAGCCCAGTTTCCAGAGACCCTCCTAGGGGACCCAAAGAAGCGGATGAGGTACTTTGACCCCCTTCGAAATGAGTACTTTTTTGATCGGAACCGCCCCAGCTTTGATGCCATTCTATACTACTATCAGTCTGGGGGCCGGTTGAGACGACCTGTGAACGTGCCCTTAGACATATTCTCTGAAGAAATTCGGTTTTATGAGCTGGGAGAAGAAGCAATGGAGATGTTTCGAGAAGATGAAGGCTACATCAAGGAGGAAGAGCGTCCTCTGCCCGAAAATGAGTTTCAGAGACAGGTATGGCTTCTCTTTGAATATCCAGAGAGCTCAGGACCTGCCAGGATTATAGCTATTGTATCTGTCATGGTGATCTTGATCTCCATCGTCAGCTTTTGTCTTGAAACATTGCCTATATTCCGGGATGAAAATGAAGACATGCATGGTGGTGGCATGACCTTCCACACCTATTCCAACAGCACCATTGGGTACCAGCAGTCCACTTCCTTCACCGACCCTTTCTTCATTGTAGAGACCCTCTGCATCATCTGGTTCTCCTTTGAGTTCTTGGTGAGATTCTTTGCCTGTCCCAGCAAAGCTGGCTTCTTCACCAACATCATGAACATCATTGACATTGTGGCCATCATCCCCTACTTCATCACCCTGGGGACAGAGCTGGCTGAGAAGCCAGAGGATGCCCAGCAAGGCCAGCAGGCCATGTCACTGGCCATCCTCCGTGTCATCCGCTTGGTAAGAGTCTTTAGGATTTTCAAGTTATCCAGACACTCTAAAGGTCTCCAGATTCTAGGTCAGACCCTGAAAGCCAGCATGAGAGAGTTGGGTCTGCTGATATTCTTCCTCTTCATCGGGGTCATCCTTTTCTCTAGTGCTGTCTATTTCGCAGAGGCCGATGAGCGAGAGTCCCAGTTCCCCAGCATCCCGGATGCCTTCTGGTGGGCAGTCGTCTCCATGACAACTGTAGGCTATGGAGACATGGTTCCGACTACCATTGGGGGAAAGATTGTGGGTTCCCTATGTGCAATTGCAGGTGTATTAACCATTGCCTTACCAGTCCCTGTCATAGTGTCCAATTTCAACTACTTCTATCACCGGGAGACCGAGGGAGAGGAACAGGCCCAATACTTGCAAGTGACGAGCTGTCCAAAGATCCCATCCTCCCCTGACCTAAAGAAAAGCAGAAGTGCCTCCACCATTAGTAAGTCCGATTACATGGAGATTCAGGAGGGGGTAAACAACAGCAATGAGGACTTTAGAGAAGAAAACTTGAAAACAGCCAATTGTACCTTGGCTAACACAAACTATGTGAATATCACCAAAATGTTAACTGATGTCTGATTGAAACCTTTTAACATACTCACAGCTCAGTGGAACTAATGCAGATATTGCATAATAGCCTGCATTGTAGTCAGTGTGCTCTGCAGTGTGTATCTGGTTCTGCATGGGAAGCAATAGTCGTGCAAGTGACTTTTGATCTTATGATTTTTGATTTAGAACACAGAATAGCTATACTTGGCTTTCATGCAAATCTCCATTACCGGCTAATAGGTTTACAAAGATTGAAGTCACCCATGGAGTTAGGATTCAGGAAGGCATATGCAGGCCACCCCATGTCAAAGATGCAACCCACCACATCAGTGCCACCTTTCCTTCCTAATGAACTGCACACAGCATCACATTTTTAGCCCAGCCCCTCTTCACAGAGAAAAACTGTCATGGTTTTTCTTTAAAGCTCTAATATTAGTCAAAAGGTCATTCCTTTTTTTTTTTTTTTTTTTTTCACATTGAAAAGAACACACAGTCCTGTGTATTGGAATTACTTTCTGTGTCACAGACTGGGGTTTGTGAATTGCAGTTGCCAAGTAGATGCTCCGGAGGCTTGTGTTTCATAACGGAAAATGCTGCATTCGGCTTTTTCTCTGCAGTGTCAATGTGAGGGAAGCCCAGGGGAGAGACAGTTCGTATGACCCAATGTGAGTTGTCAAGTTTCACATTTTCTCCCTTAGGTCTAAGGGGAGAAGCTAGCAAACCAAGGGACCTCTCAGCTTCAGATCTTACCCTTTTTGCAGGCTCCAGGGTCACAAAAACATGTCAGATTTCCTTGTTACACTGGAGTTTGCAGACATCTGCTCTCCTAGCGCTGTGGTTCAGCTACACTAACTCTGCAGTGGAATTTACCAGCGATGCAATAAAGATGCATGGATGTTTGTTGCATGACTCTCAATATTTAAACCACAGGAGATAACCTATTTTCTTAGTAACCTACACAGTATTCATATTTAGAGTATTAATAGCCTTGAAATGGCATTGAACTAGGGTTGTTATTTCCCTTCCCCTTTGGAGGGCAAAAGATCTCAATCAGGGAAAAAAATATAGACTAACTATTTGCGATGGGGAACCAAAATGTCTGGCCCTCCAAGCCCACCCCTTACTTATCCCTCTGAATGAGAACACAGACCTCTGCAAAGCCAGGAGGGAGAGAGCGCGTGGGGAAAAAAACAACAAACATCTAAACACCTCACATGTTCACACCTTAGGAATAACCTAGTCATCAGCATGACCGTACAGCTGACCAGGGCATTGGGTCCTGAGGACAGGTGGATCTCTGGATCCAGTGTATATAAATATATACCGAGTATCTCTTTTGTGTGTTCCTCTACCTAGCTAGCTGTAGAAAAAAAAAAAAAAATTGCATTTGAACATTGTATAAGCTTATGCAATATTTTTGACACAGGGCAATTTATGCATGTGTTTGACTATGTGCACTAGAGTGTATGCATGTATATATATGTATATATACATATATGTACATGCATGCATAAAAATGTGTGTGTATTTGTACTATATATATACACACCATATATATAAATATATATATATATATGTATAGATATATATATATTCATTCTCTGGAGTTCAGGTTCCGGTGCAAATCCACTGCTTGGTGGTTGGTTATCTAAGAGGCCTGATAGGTTATTTTGTCTTACTGGTCACCCCACTGAGCCTGGGTTTGCTGCCATTGCCTCAGAGGCTCCGGTCTTCATGATTTCTTAGACGTTAGAATTGTCTTTCTGCCCTCCATGTGCTGCAGCTTCAGTTTCCCATGGCTGAAGTTTGTCTTACTGAGTGCACAATGGCCCACTGGCCCTCACAGCTCCAGATGTCCGGGGTCAGACCCACCCCAGGCCTCCTGTCTACACTCCCATGCTAATCATCTCCATTCTCGTCTTACCCCAGCCTGTTTGGTTCTCATTATCATCCGACTCTGCCTCAGTCAATTTCATGAACCTCTTCCTTAAGAGCCAGAATGGATCTCTGGCTTTGAAAGCAAGGACATCGAGGAATAGGACTTCTTGGTATCAAATTCTACTGGTCTAGACTTTAAGTGGAGCCTCCTGGATGTGGAGTGATGTAGATTCTAGGCCCAAAGAATGCAGTCTCTAGATGATCCAAAGCCATCATTTTGATCTCTCTCCCCATCAAATTGGCAATGAGAGTTGCTTCTAAAGAACCAAAGGATGAGTAAAGATTCCCCCCTTCCCCTGAAACAGACAGGGAATGAACACTGCACAGCCTAAAGGTAGAGAACAGGTGGATCCTGGAATGGATTGAAGTGAAGGAGGATTTTGTCTCACCAGGCTGGGCTGCTTTGTCTTTCAACATCAGTAGCTTAAATTTCCTAAACTCAGTGAGTTGTGATGGCTGGGCTGTCCAGTGGTGGCTCCAACCCTGGCCTCACTGTTGGCTATTTAGCGCCTACAGTTGTCTTGGGTGGTGGGCATCAGCTCCGGGTGCTAGGCCCAGTGTGCTTATTCATTCCTGGTCACCCACATCCCCAGGTATCTGCAGGGCATACTGTGCCCAGTGCAAAGCCTCTATGCTTCTCTTCCTCTCTCCTTCATGGGAGGTGGTGCTGAATTCTCAAGACATAGGACAGGATGGACAAAGACCTTTGGAAAACACAGGTAGAGCAACTTATACCTGAGGCCTAGGTCAGGAAGTAGATATTTTATCACAGTGTCATCCTTCACCTTGCACTGTAATATGTTCACACGCAAACATGCACATACACTCCCACTAAAAACAGATCGATTGTTGCCACACATACACAAATATGAAACTTGCAACACACATGCAAAACAATGTAAAGGGCATGTACAGAAGATAAATGGCAATCTTATTACAGAATATGCACAAACATAAAATGTACTTAGTAATGCAGAACAGAAGACCTGCACACACCATCTACAATTGCACAAGAGATACAAAATACATAAAATTACATTGATACAATGAATATGCATGTAGGCACACATAAAATATACTTTGTCTCTGTACACAAAATATGCACAAACTCAGTGGATGCACACAATGTATTTTCTCATGCTAGGCATACGATATATAGAACATGTGTCCAGGAACATATACACACAGTACATGTGAAATGCCTACATGTACTCCAGTCATTGTGTTGCCTCCAGAACTATAAATGAATAAGCGCAAACAAAAGATGGAAGTTAATCATCCTTCTGTAATCTGTGTCAGTACTTCTCAGTAATCTTCAAGGAGTCTCTTCCTCTAGTTTCTTTTCTCCTTTTCGCCCCTCCAGATATCAGGCCTGAGAAGTAACCCCTAAGGTTTAAAGCAGAAAGATGGGCCACCATATCAAACAGACCTGATTAAGACAGGGAATCTCATGGGTTTCTACCCATTCTTCTTCCTGCCATTGAAACCCAGGTACAGGGGATGCAAGGATCTGGCACAACTGACAGCCTGATATAGACCTTGCCACTAGCAGGACTACAGTTCTGGTGTGGCGCTGTGGGCTAATGTGCTGGACTTCAAAGCCAGTTTGAACTGCAAGGTCAGCAGTTCAAGCTCACCAGCTGCTACTAGGAAACCCTATACAGGGTTGCTATGAGTCAGAACCGACTCAACGGCACTTAACAATAACAACAGCAACTAGCAGAACTAGCTGAGAGTATGTGCATTGGGCAAAGGCTTCACCTCAAATGGAAGTTAGGAGGTTAAGTCAGGTCTGGATGGGGAGGCTCAGGCCTCATGGTCTCTACCCATGTGGTCACTCTAAGTGTGTCTCACCCTTTCCTCCTAATGGTGGTTACATCCTCTCCCAATCTCCATGGAGGAAACAACAGCATTTCGTATACTATTCTAGGATTTTTAGGTGTTTCCAAGTCAAGATACCCCCCTTTAACTTCATCAGGTCCTCCATGGACTCAAAGTTTTCATAACATTGCCATTTTTAGGAAACTCAATGGACAAGGAAGAGAGGAAAACAGAGCTGGTCGAATTTCAGAGTAAACTTTGTAGGAGATCAAATCTAATTGAGAACATACTGAATCTGGGCTTCCTGGAGCTTCTGTGGTTCTGACACTTTCTTCCTCTCTGTCCCTCTTAGCTGGACTGCTGAAGATAGTGAGGGCATAGGAATATTACCATAAGGTTAGTCTTTTAGCCTCCAGTATCTATTGGCCTGGTGTGGAAAGGCTCCCATGAAAGCTTTGATGGCCTGAACCTCCAGTCTGAGTGTTTGTGCTGCTGCCCCTGGTGGGGAGGACTTTAAGACTGCTTAAATGGTCCTGTCAAGTCCCCCTGGATGTGTTCACTCCATTGTAGTGAGGTCTTTGAAAGCCAACTAACTTTCCCATGGCCGATCATAAACTATCACATTGAGAGAAGACAGCACCCGCTGAAGTTTCTCAAGCTGGAGGTTCAGCACTGCCCACAGTAGTGGAGAGGAAGGTAGAGGTGAACATCCTGCAAAAGAAATATAGAGCAGTTTGCAAATTATATATGAGGGCGCCACCATAGCCCACTCACCATAGCAGGTACGAGGAGCACAGTGCTTTGGGTTGTTTGAGTGGGGATGATGGTGCTGAACCCTGCTTCAGCTCTTCTGGGGTTTGTTGTCATAACAACCTACATCTGGGTGATGGCTGGCTGATCTCAGAGGGTTGGTCTGTAATTTCTAGGGTGGCCCTTGATTACACAATAGATGTTCCCCCAGACTTAACAAAGTGTCCATTGCAGTGTTTGAACTCATGACTTTAACTTCACCTGCTCCCTCATTAGCCACCTGAGCCAACTAGCAGGGAGCCAGAAGCTGAGAATGGTCTTGGTGGCTATTGTCACCGTCATCTATATCTTTAGATTTGATCCTTATCAAGAGCTTTCTCCCACGAAAACAGAAAGTGGGAACAAGGTGAAAGGAGATTCCCTACAAGCCAGGATGGGCTCTCTTCTTCAGACTGATCTAGTTCACTTTTTCCTTGTATCTATTTCCCTTCCCACCAAAGCTCCATCTCTCATAGTTTGTGTCTGAATATTTTTAAAGATGAAAAGTGCAATAAAACAAATAATGACTGTTTTCTTTAGCAATAGCTATTTCAAAACTTTGCTCTCAGGACTGAAAAGTAATAGTTCCTGGATGATCAGATAATGCCCTTGACTTGTGGGTGTTAGTTTTCAGTCTCTATAATTCCCTCGTCTCCTCATGTGTTAATGACTTCTGTCCTTTGAGGCTCTGACCCTCCTTCTGGAACATCAACCTATGCAGATGTGCAGTGTGTGAGCAAGGGAGGTCCAGGAGAAGGTTTCTTTATCACTGTCTCTTCCCCTGTGTGTACTTCTCTCTGACCCTATGTGTATCCATGTCCCTCTCTTTCTTTCTCTTTCCCCTTCTACTTCCTCCTTTCAGCCTGTCCTCTCACACAGCATCCTCTCAACTTCCAGGCATTGAAACCTTGAGTATTAGTGACCTCATGCCAGCCAATCTTGTTGACTTTCAGTCAGTCTGGCAGAGTGTAATGGAAGCCTGCTAAGAAAGAGCTTACCAGTAAGATAAAAGTAAAGCATCCCGAGCCATTACAGATCATTTCCATGCACTAAAAGCCATTACTTGATCCATTTGCTTCCCCTCCTCCCCTCCCCAGGGAAACAGATGCTGAGGGAATAAAGCCAGGAGGTTTGGCACCTGGGGTTGGTAGCCAGGACAGATTTGGGAAATTGCCCTCTGGCTCTCCTTCAAAATAAGCTGACTTGCTTAATCAAAGGGATTCCATGAGTGCTACAGAGGGAAGTGAGTTGTGAGTTTGGGTAGGAGTCGACTGGAGTGGGAGTTTGGGTGCTTAGGAGACAACGTTGGTGAAATAAAGGCCCTACCATCCTCCACAGTGTGCATTTGCACATGTATTTGCACATGTAACTGGGGGCTTCCGAAGAGAAATATCTGTGAGGGTAAATATTCAGACTAGACAATCAGGGAAGACTGGAAACCCCAAAGTTGCATTCCATTTCCTTTCAATCTACCTTCCTTTATACACATGTATACAGCAAAACCTCAATTCACTGATGGGGAAATCCTCAGGGAGGGGAACGTCTGGTTGATTCATGATTCTGGTGGAATGGGAATGGGAAAACATGTTTGGGTTCAACCTTTGTTGTTGAAAAAAAAAAAAAAAATTCTAAGGTTAGTACAAACTTTCCTGTCTTATTAAGTTGAGTGTTTGAAAATTACAGAAGACCTTGCATTGCTCAGGGTCAACATTTTAAACCTCAGTGTTTGTTGTATAGAAATGTAGATGGAATGACCAAAGAAATAGGCTGAATGTATGCTAGCTGCAACATGTATATGGACTCTGGCTGTTTGGCACATCCTGATTGGGCACTTGTCTTGCTGACATTTGCCTCTTTCTACTTAGAGTAAGAAACCATGGTGGGTGGTGGTGGTGGTGTGCCGTGGAGTCAGTTCCTACTCATAGCGACTCTGTATAGGGTTTCTGAAGCTGTAAATCTTTAGGGGAGCAGAAAGCCTCATCTTTCTCCATCTGAATGGCTGGTAGTTTTGAACTGCTGACCTTGAGATTAGCAGCCCAACTTGTAACCACTACACTACCAGAGCACCCTAAGAAAACATAATTCCTGCTAATGAAGGGTTCTGATTAGTTGGTCCTGTGTTTTTAGAGGTTTCCTGTGTGTGTGTGTCAACATATGTACACATATACACATATATACACACATATACATATACACATGCAGTATATGTATATATGTATACCATCATTTCAAAAATTATACTGTTATGCATTGGTCAACCCTCTTAATTACACTAATGTGAAATAAAGTTGGCAATCTAAGGAATAAACTGCATCTATTTGGATTTTTAAAATAACCTTCCTTTGCAGTCTTACTGTTTTTCCAGTTTGGCTCTTTTCTTCTGCTTAGGGACCTCTCTAGAAGACAGTTTTTCATAACAAAAAAATGGGCCCCACGATCACCTCTTTCCTTTCCCTCTCAGGTAGCTGCCTGACTCAGGGATAAAAGGAGACGCTGAACTAAGGGCCAGGTGCTTTTTTTTTTTTTTATCTCTTTGCCCTGGTGGATGATAACCTGCCACCGAAGATCAGAGAAATTATTCCAAGCTTTGTAACCCTGGAGAAGTGGAAAGTTCTGAGACTTTGCAAAGGACTGATCTATTTAGCTTCCTTCTGTCATTGGTGGTGCCATGGGTTTGATTTTCATGAGATCTGAAAGTAGCATTCATAATGAATAACTAAAGGACATCGCTGCCCCATGGAAGATGAGAGTTATGGTAACCAATGGAAATAACAAACCCATCCTGTTGTTGATTATGACCAAATCTAGGTTGAGGGTGTGATATTAGAGCAGTTGTAATTCAGTTGCCTCTTTGGAGATAAGCTATATATACCACTCTATCAACACCTGAGTATGAGCTGAAACATGCTCCTATTGGTCATCCTACCTGGCAGTGTATTCTGTCCATGGGAAAGGATGTTTATCCCAACCTCACCTCTCACATTTGACTATATGCACTGTATCAGGGCAGAGGTAGGGGAATTCCTCCCTGGTATCTGGGGCAATTGAGGTAATGCAAGGAAGGGTGTCTGACATCTCCCCATACTTCTAGAAATCCTTTGTTCTGGCCAAGTTGGTAATAATTTGGTCTTAGAACCCACAACCCGTACTTAGCATGACCAGCTAGTAAACTGGGACAGTTGAGGCATCCTGCCTGAATTGCCATTTCATTTAAGACAGGGTGAGGAACATCCCATCCATGGGCCATATAAGGCCTGCAAAATCGTTTGGTCTGGTCCTGTCAAGGCAACCACAGTTCCAGCCATCACATTATGGGTTAGCTAATTAAATGTTTGATCAAATATAGCAAGCTAATTTGTAAGCTGATGATTTTGTATGGCCCAAGAATGATGTTATAAATTTTGGCAGAAAAAAATGTTCCCCGCCCCTGATTTAAGGCATGAACCTTAGCATGGAAACTGGTATAACTTTCTGTGCTTCTCTGCACTCCTAAAATACATTCCAGATGCATTGCAACTGAGAACTCCCTTCATCATTCCATTGATGGATACACAGGACAGGTATGGTTATGCAGTAATATGATGGATACACAGGACAGGTATGGTTATGCAGTACTATGAGCAGCTGCTCTAACGGCCAGATAACTGGGGGCAGTGTAGATGTGAATGTGTGCTAGGACCTTTGGTAGCTACCCAGAGGACTCAGTCCTGTGTCTCTTCTTTGTCCTCCTGAGAGGCCCTTAAAAACTGCTTCTCCTTGAAAAGGATTCCCTAGCCACTGACTGCCTTGTTTGTATAAGCACTCTAGGCTGCTACAGAAAGCAAGAAGAGCTGAGAGGAAGAGAATATTCAGGGGCTTGCTTTGCTACCAAACAGTTTTCTTTGCCAGCTGCTGAGATGACTGCCTTTTTAGCTGATGGAGTAGAGGGCAAGGACTTTGACCGGCCAGGTGGGGCTGGAAAGGAGCAAGCCAGCCCCAGGCTCAGGACTGGGGTAAAAGAGCAGAAGGAGAGCAGTCTGGCTGGCTTTGGCAAGGGTGAACGTCAGCTCCTGAGGGTTTGAACATGCTCTGTGCTTGCCCCAGTTCTGCCTTCACGTGGGATCCAGCGACCCAGTTTCCTTTTGTTGTCATGCTTGGATGCTTCCTTCATTTGAAGGGCCCCAGGAAGCTGGAAAGTCCCATGATCGAGCTCCAGCCTGCTGAGCAAACAACACCCCAGCCAAATTGGCCTCTTCCTGGGTTTCTGCATCCCTGCACCCCTCTCTCCACTAGGGTAATCTTGGAACAGTTGGGATTCATGGTACCAGCAATAAAGGAACACTCTCTAGTTTGCATTAGGGACAGAGCTGTAAAGCTCATGAGTGGAGGCTGTTATTTCTTTTTCCAGACCTGTGTGTGCCTATCTAGGCTGTCTCTGGGGATTATATATATATAATGGGGGGAAATGACTGCTCACTAGGGCTCAAACCATACAGATTCTAACTAGGGTTTGCTTCATTGCTGCTCACATATGATGCTGCAGCTGCCCTCCTGTGTCCTGTTTCTAATAATTGCTGAAAATTCAAAGAGAAGACACAGATAAATAAGCCTCCCTGGATCAATAGGAGAAGGAACTCCAAGTCTGATGGTAAAGCTTCGTAAGGATGATGCTGAAAGGGAACTGGGGTCTCCATGGTGATAAGAGGCTGGGGACCAATGGGAGCTGAAGGCGGAACAGGCCTTGTGGGGAAGACTCACGGGAATTGGGAGTCATTTTAACTATTTGTTTGCTTCATGAAAATTTAGACACCAGCTATAACTGCATTGCACAAGATGTATAGGTATTGTCATTCTTGCTGGCATATTCTGGAAGCTTTCAGCCCCAGCAACACTGCCCTGCCCAGGACTTCTGCAGCTGAGCATTCCTGTGTCAGTAGGGTCTGATATTTGTACATAGGTATACATATACATGTATATACGTGCCTCGATGAACATTGCCTGTCTACCTGATCATGGGTGTACATAGACTTCATAGAGCTCCACAGTCTTTTGTAAATATTGACACAAGTAAATAAGTATATAAATATATATTACTGAGGATTTATTTTAACATCATTCTGTGTGAAATGAAAAAAATAAAATTTTTGACAGACACTGATTGTTTCCACCTTCTTACTTTCCTCCTTGTGAGATTATTGTAAGTGTGTTTGCCTCACCCTTATTTCAGTTTCTGCAGCTGTGAGGACCCAGCCAGCAATCAGAACAGGACGGGAGAGGCCATCAGGGACTGTCTCAGCTGCCTGCCCACCTCCGTACTGCGGACAAAGCAGAGGGGGCAATAGGAAGGTAGGTGGGTGGGAGTGTTCAAAATCTCCTCCCCCAGTGCATCAGCACTTCCTGTGTCTTCAGTGGAGCTGGAGATGTGTGAGGAAGAGTGCCAGGTTTGAAGACTAAAGGCAATCGGACCCCTGGCTGTTATGGCACTATGGGTTAATGCACTGGACTGCAAAGTCATTTGAACCGCAAGGCCAGTGGTTCAAGCTCACCAGTCGCTCCTTGGAAATGCCATGCAGGGTTGCTATGGGTTGGAACCAACTCAACAGCACTAAACATCAACAACCTATAGTAAACATTTTCCATAAAGATTACAGCCAAGAAAACCCTATGGAGCAGTTCTACTCTGTAACATACAGGCTTGCTATGAATTAGAATTAACACAATGGGTTTTAACAGCACCCACCTCTGTAGGTCCTGGTCCTCAAACTCACTCCTACTTCTGCTCTTTACTGCTGGACCTAAGGAATATGGATCGACCAGGGGACGGATTCTCCAGCCATGCAGTGGAGAAGATCCTGGTATTCACACACTCTGAGGCATATCTGTCTGACCCCTTCTGAAGGCTAATCTATTCTTTACCTGGTCTCCCCAGATGACTCAAAAATGACCATGGTATAGGAGATGACAACAGTGAAGTCCTTGCCCTCAGCCACCAGCAAATACCTTGCATTCCTGCCACCCTAAGTCTCTCAGTAGCAGGTGAGCAAAGTCAAGGAGTGATATTCCTTCACAGCTGGCCTCCCCACCTGATCTCACCGTCAGAAGAATCTGTTTCTGGACACTAGGTGCTGAGGTGACAAGGGAGAGGGTGATAAGGAGACAAAAACTAACAGGGAAAACTGTGTGATGTGGGAATCATGAGGTACCCAAAAGGGTGCTAGACTTCATCATGACAGCCCCAGGCAGAATCATGGGACTGGGCCCCTTATCCCAAAGAAAGAGAAACTGAGGCGCTCTGGATCTGGTCCCTCCTACTGGTTTCTGCTGCTAGACATGGAGCTTCTGCTTCCAGAATACTAAGGCTAGGACACTGAAGTTTTGTTTGTCACTTGTTAGGTAAAAACAGCAGCAAGGGGAAAAGTGAAAGGAGGTAAGAATGTAGAAGATACAACATTCAGGGGGAAGTGAGATCACTGGTTCAAGTGCAGACTACCTATAGTACTTGAGTGGGTTGCCCCTTCCTGTGCAATGTTCACCACAAAAGCCAAAACCCTGGGCTTTGCACCAGCTTCCAAGAGAGGGACATGATGGAGTGGGGTGGGAGGGAGAGGGCCCACCAAGTCTGGGCTCCATGAGCAGGGCAGGTCTAGTGGGCAGGAGGAGAAAAGCTGGACTGAACCAACTGAACCCCAGAGAAAGAGAAAGGCTCAGGAGTCAAAGGCATGAGTTGAATCCCAGCTCCATCACTGCAGCTCTGTGACCCTGTGCACACTACTTTATTCTCTTAGAGCTTCAGTTTCCTCCCCTCTGTAAAGGAACAGAGGAGCCCTCATGGCACAATGGTCAAGCACTCTGCTGCTCGCCTAAAGGTTGGCAGTTCAAACTCACCCAGCGGCTCCGGCAGATATTTTCTAGGCCGATAAATATAATGGCCAAGAAAACCCTACAGAGACATTTTACTCTTGTTACACGGGTCATCATCAGCTGGAATTGACTCATGGCACACAACAGCAACAGCATAAAGGAATCACATGCCTACCATATCTTGTGAAAATGAAATATGTGTCTCCCACACGGTGGGAGCCCAATAAAAACATGTGACTGTAAAGTTGTTGTTGTTGTGTGCCGTAGAATTGGTTCTGACTCTTAACTACCCTGTATAGGATTTCCGAGGAGCAGCTGGTGAGTTTGAACCAAAGACAGCGCCACACTAGGACAGAGAAACTGTTGCTATTTAAATGATTTGCAAGTGAACCAACTTTGCATCTCTTTGTTCTCAAATGGGTTCCTTGCCCCTGAGGCCCAAGTCCAGCAAGATAACATAAATCTGAGCTGGAAAAATAAGTGTTTTGACCTCTTCTGCCCCTGGAGTTTTTAATCTGGGCTAAACTGGTGGCGTAGTGGTTAAGAATAGGGCTGCTATCCTCAGGATCAGCAGTTCGAAACTACCAGCTGCTATGCGGAAGAAAGATGAGGTTTTCTGCTCCCGTAAGGATTTTCAGCCTCGGAAACCCTGTATAGGGTCACTATGAGTCGGAACCAACTCCACCGCACATAACAACAACAACAACAACAACAAAGGAGCTCTGGAATCCTGGTGTGCAGCTGTGGATTAATGCGCCAGACTGCAAAGCCATTTGAACGCAAGATTGGCATTTCAAGCTTACCAGTCACTCCTCGGAAACCCTATATAAGGTTGTTATGGGTTGGAATCGACTCGACGGCACTTAGCAACAACAACAACAACTCTGGTACCGTAGTGGTTTCGAGTCAGGCTGCCAACGTCAAGGTAAGCAGTTCGAAACTACCAGCTGTTCCACGGGAGAAAGATGAGGCTTTCTGCTCCAGTAAAGATTTACAGCCTCGAAAACCTGGTGCAGGGTCACTATGAGTTGGAATTGACTCCACGGTACTTAACAACAACAACAAAGGGGTACAAGATTGACTCCAAATAGTGTGGAAAACTCCCGAAATTATATACAACATGCTATGGTAAATTCATCATTCTACCCAGAGAGACCATAGTTGCTAACAACCTCTGAAGTTAAAACTACAAGTCAAATGTTGTTAAGTGCCTTTGAGTTGGTTCCTACTCATGTTGTTGTTGTTGTTAAGTGCCATTGAGCCAGTTCCCATACATAATGACCCTGCATAGGGTTTCCAAGGAACTGCTGGTGAGCTTAAACCACCGACCTTGTGATTCAAACTGACTTTGCAGTCCAGCACATTAACCCACAGTACTACATCAGGACTCATAGTGACCCTGTATAGAGTTTCCAAGGAGCAACTGGTAGGTTTGAACCTCCAACCTGTTGTTAGTAGGCCAGCGCTTATCCTTTAATGCCACACCAGGAGTCAAGTGCAGACCCCTCATTCTCTACCCAATGTCCATGTGATGGTGGCTATGTGCCATGGAGTCAGTTCCGACTCACAGCAACCCTGTACAGGGTTTCCAAGGCAGTAAATCTTTACAGGAGCAGAAAGCCTCATCTTTCTCCCATAGATCAGCTGGTAGTTTTGAACTGCGGACCCTGAGGTTAGCAGCCTTGATTCGTAACCACTATGCTACTGTAGCGTAGTGGTTACGAATCGGGCTGCGAACCTTAAGGTCAGCGGTTCGAAACTACCAGCCGCTCCATGGGAGAAAGATGAGGCTTTCTACTCCCATAAAGATTTACACCCTCGGAAACCCTGTACGAGGTCGCTATGGGTCAGAACCGACTCAACAGCACTTAACAACAACAACAACAATGCTACCAGAGTTCCGTCCATGTCCAAGTAGGGAAAGTGATTTACCCAAAGTCATGTTCGTTTACTTATTAAAAATATATTTGCACTTGGCGCTTAGAATACTGTCTTTGTGGATCTTCCAGAAACAAAGACAGAAATTAACTTAGTGTGCTAGTGGCTGGCACAGACTTAAACCTGCCTCTTGCCCCAGGACTTCTCTTTGCATCAATCTGTCCCCTGTGCCTCAGAATAGAGGCCTGAAGTTTCCAGTCTGGGTTAGCACAGCGATAGGGGAAGAACTATACACGCTAATGTGAAATTGTCGTTGTTTAGTGCCATGGCGTCAGTTCCAACCCATAGCGACTCTGTATAGGGCTTCTGAGGGGCAGCTGGTGAGCTTGAAATGCCTTGTGATTCAAACCAACTTTGTAGTCCAGCTCATTAACCTACAGCACCAAACCAGGACTTCACTATTTAAATGCTGTGCAAATGAGACAAGTCTACATAACTGATCCAACAATTTGGGCATTTTAAAATCTATCAGCTCTAATTATCCTCTTCCCTTTCTTCCCTCTGGTCATCCTTTCACCCTTTCATTACCCACCTCCCTTAGGCCAGTGCACAACCAGCTTCAATGATTTATCAAGAAAAGATGCAGACTTTTGGCTTTGTACCTATTCTAACCTGAACACTAGCCAGGCCGCTGTATGCTTAGTAGTTTGCAGTGTATTTTAGGAGGAAACGCTCCCATCTACACAGCTTCTTGTACCACAGACTGATTCTCTCCAGGTCTGCTCCAGTGAGTGGAAGGTTGACACTCTGTCTCACTCATCATTTGAGGAATCACCAACAGCCATGTAAGAAGATAAATTGACTTGTCTCAGTGACAAAACCAGGCATCTTTAATTGTCTTGTTAGTCTCTAAGTCCCCAGAATCTGCAGAGTACCAGGCATGGCAAATATTCACTGAATGAGTGAATATCTAGATTTCCTAGTCACAATTATGGCCACGACATTCATTGGGACACAAGAGATATGGCCATTTCCTGGGACCTTACTCCTGTATCATTCTTTAGCCTAACCAGAGAACTCTAATCTCTGCTTCTGGGGTCAGGTGCAAGTGGTCTATGGTCAAGGTGCCAAAACCACAGCCATCATAGTCAATTCCAATTCATAGAAACCTTATATTTTGTTCTTGTTACATGCTGTTGAGTAGGTTCCAACTCATAGCAACCCTGTATAGGATTTCCGAGGAGTGGCTGGTGAGTTTGAACTGTCAACCTTGCGGTCCATACCAACTTTGCAGTCAAGTGCATCCACCCACAGTGCCACAACAGAAACCCTATATAGGAAGCAAGAAAGCTCATCTTTCTCCCTTGGAATGGCTACAGGGGGTGGGATTGAACTATTGACTTTGTGGTTAGCAGTCCAGTGCTGATGCTACAAGTATCACCAGGGCCCCTTGGTGCCTGCATCTCCTAATGCCCTGTCCCTAGTACACACTTCCACCAGTCCCAAAGAACTTACCCTCCAAAGACTGCCTAACCCCACACCATCTCCAGGGCCCAACTTTTCTTATATGCCAAACCAAACCCAAACCCACTGCCAGTGAGTTGGTTCCAACTCATTGTGACTTTGTCTAGGGATTCTGAGACTGTAACTCTTTATGGGAGCAGATAGCCTCATCTTACTCTCAAGGAACGGATGGTGGATTTGAACTGCTGATCTTGCCATTAGCAGTGCTGTACTTATCCTACAGCACCACTACAGCACTCATATCCCAAGTGACTAAAAATTGAAAGGGTTCCTACGATCTTCCCAGATTCTAAGACTGGAAAGATTTTGATGTTCTAGGAAATAATGAGCTTTGAAGTCAGAACTGGATTTGATTTCTGACTCTACTGTATGAGGGAGCTTTAAAAAGTTGGTGGAAGGGGAGGTGGGGCTTGATGGTGGATAGGGTAGATGTGCAGTGAAGTTCGCCATCAGCAATACCACAGAATACCAGGTGAAACAGGTTCAAGGCAGAGCTCCAAAACTCGGAACCACATAGGTAGGAATATTTTTAAAGTTTGAAGGCTTATATCCAGTGGAACTTGTAGCAGAAAGCAGAAATCACATACTTTTATATCTTCTGGGTTCGGTGGCCCAAAGCCAACAACTTGGGCAAGATCAAATGGCAAGACCAAGCAGGGGAGCAGACCCACCACAGAATAACAGCGTGGAAACCTCGGAGCAAAGGTAGACAATACACTTCGTCGGTTTTGTTTGTTCTGATTTTTTTTCTGCATCTGTTCATTGGTACCCCCCCACACACTGTTTGCACACCTCCATTCTGGTGACTAGAGGGGGTGCCCGAGTGAGTGGACACCCCCCACCCCCACCACTGGTGGGTTCTTCTGCGATGCATGCACACAGATACTCTCAGCCCAAGAGCCAGCCCTGAACTGTTTTTTAATAGGGAAAAGGCCAGAACAAAGGGTGTGGAGCTGGAAAGAGAGTTTAAAAACAAAACAGGCCGAAAATTATGAGGTACAGTGTAACAACCAACAGTGGCATCTTAAAATTTATCAGTTTTAAAGGCAAGAAGCTGAAAAAAGACATTAAAGTCATACTCATATTAGGCTACAGATTATTTTTTTTCTTCTCCTCTCCACTTTCTGTGATTATAGACTACAATATCCAGTCTAGTTTTGTTGTTGTTGTTCTTTTGATGGCTTTGTTTGTTTGTTTTGTAGTTGCTGTTTTGCTGTTTTATGCTTCCCCTTTTAACTTTGGTGGACTCTTTCTCTATATATATTGCCCAAGAAGAGACAGCAACTGCTGCCACATAGTCAAGCCACAATCACACTCTATAAAACACCAAAATCCAGGCAAGAACCAATACCAACTGCCATACACCAGGGAGGCAGACAAAACCTGTGACAGTTACTCTGAGTTAAGCAATACGAACAGTGAAAAGGGAAGCCAACATCTGTTCCTGATCACATCTACCTGGAGGCAATCAGAATGCATTAAAAAAATACCAAAACACACTTAATTAAGTATTAAAGCCACAGATAAACACTAAACATGTCCAAAAAACAAAAGCAGATGAACATATCAACACATGTATAGAAACAAGATAAAAAGTCTGAGACAAATGACTTAGAGGTACCTGAACTATATTCTGGAAGGAGGACAGGCCTTGGAAATGCCTGAGAAGGAATTCTGAAAAATGATTATAAAATGTTTCAAAACGTTTTACAAGACAAATTGCTCAATACCACTAAGATAGAAAAGAAAACAGAAAAAAGGATAAAAATAATCTGAAGAAGGTCTAAGATTCATGTTGGACAGCATGAAGAGGAATAACTAAAGAATTATTGGCATTCCAGAACAGGAAGAATCACACAAGTCCACAGAGGAAAGAGTTGAAATACTGCTGGAAGAAAATTTCCTTAACATCCTGAAAAGTGAAAAGATAAACATTCAAGAAGCTCAACAAACCCCAGGAAGGATAAACCACAAAAGAAAACCACCGAGACATATCATAATCAAGCTCTCCAAAATCAAAGATGAGGAGACGCTCCTCAAAAAGCAGCTAGGGAAAACAGAAGTGTTACATACAAAGTCAAGCAAGTCAGATTAAGCTCGGATCTCTCAGCAGAAACCATGCAAGCAAGAAGGCAATGGGAAGATATATATAAAACGCTGAAAGAAAAAAACTGTCAACCAAGAATCTTTTATCAAGCAAAGCTATCAATCAAATACAACAGTGTAATCAAAACATTCCAGGATAAACATAAGCTAAGGGATTTTTCAAAAGCTAACCCCATGCTATAACATACTAAAGGGAGTTCTGTGGACTGAGAATCAACAAGAACAGACAACAACCAGAGATTGACATATGTGGCAGCACCTCCCAGAACTAAATTAACAGAAGGAAGAGTTGAGAACAGAACAAAACTATAAGAACAAACTCAGAGAACCTGGGAAGTAAGTCTATGATTAAAACAATTACAATGTAAAAGAAGTTAAACATGTAGGAACAGAGATCCAGATTGTGAGAAGGTCAGGTAGATTACAGGATAAAACAGACTGCATTAAATGGAGGGAAAAGTTAATGGACTATAAGGTAACCTCAAAGAAAATTAACACTTCACAACATACCAAGAAAATGAAAATCCAAGAAGAACATGGAAACATTAAAACTATGAGGAAACTCACAAGAAAGAACACAAAAATCATTTACTCAACAAAGGAAGACACACAGAACAAAGAAGCAGCAACACCACAAAAAAAACAAACATAATGGCAGAAATTAATCAATACCTATCAATAATTACACTGAATGTAAATGGATTAAATGCACCTGTTAAGAGACGGAGGGTGGCAGAATGGATAAGAAAAGAAGATCCTTCAATATACTTCTGCAAGAGACACATCTCACACACAGAGACAAAAGCAGATTAAAAGTCAAAGGATGGAAAAAATATATACCAAGCTAATTGCAATAAAAAATGACCCAGGAGTGGCAGTACTAATCTCTGATAACATAAACTTTAAGGCAAAAGCCAGCATAATAGATAAAGATGGACATTATCTCATGATTAAAGGGACAGTTGAACAAGATGACATAACCATAATAGGTATCTATGCTACCAATGAAACAGTTCCAAAATATATTGGTCAAATATGGTCAAACTTCATCTCTCATACTTCAGACATATTGTCAGGAGAGACCAGTCGCTGGAGAAAGATATCATGTTTGGTAAGGTGGAGAGTCAGAGAAAAAGAGGAAGACCTCCAACGAGATGGATTGAATTGGCCAAGTGGCAGCATCGATGGACTCAAGTGTGGCAAAAGTAGTGAGGTTGGCTCAGGATTGGGCAGTGTTTACTTCTGCTGTGCATAGGGTTGCTATGAGTTGGTGCCATTTCGATGACACCTAACAACAACAGCAACTAATAGATTTGAGTAAACAAATAGATGAATCTACAATAATTGTGGGCGATTTTAATACACTGTTTTTTAAAAAATTGATAGAACCACCAGAAAGAAACTTGACAAAGACACAGAAGAACTAAACAACACAATTAGTCTACTGGACCACATAGATGTGTACAGAGCATTCAACTCAATAACAGCACAGTATACTTTCTTTTCCACTGCACATGGAACATTCTCCAGAATAGACCATGTCTTAGGCGACAAAACAAACCTCCATAAATTTACATATATCAAAATACTACAAAGCATCTTCTCAGACCACAATGCTATCAAATTAGAAATTAACAATAGGAAGGCTAAGGAAATCAAGTCAAATACATGGAAACTGAATAACACCCTGCTGAAAAGCGACTGAGTAGTAGAAGAAATTAAACGTAGACTCACAAAGTTCCTAGAAACAAATAGAACAAAAACACAACATACCAAAATCTTTGGGACATGGAGAAAGCAGTGCTGAGAGGACAATTTATTGCAATAAATGCACACATCCAAAAAAGAGGAAAGAACCAAAATTAACACATTAACACATCATCTACAACGATTAGAAGCACACCAACAGAGGGAACCTACAGCCATTAAAAGAAAAGAAATAATAAAGATTAGAGCAGAAATAGATGAGATAGAAAACAGAAAAACTATAGAAAGAATCAATAGGACAATAAGCTAGTTCTTTGAAAGGATTAACAAAATTGACAGACCCTTGGCAAACCTAACAAAAGAAAAAAGGAAGTAGACACAAATAACAAGCATTAGAAACCACATGGGTGATGTCACAACGGAACCAAAGGAAATCAAAAGAATAATAACAGAATACTACGAAAAGTTGTACTCCAACAAATTTGAAAAGTTAGAAGAGATGGATACATTTTTAGAAAAACATGACCTACCTAAACTTATACAGAATGAAATAGAAAACCTGAGCAGACCCATAACAAAAGAAGAAATTGATCAGGTCATCAAAACACTCCCAACCAAAAGAAATCCAGGCCCAGATGGCATCACTAGTGAGTTCTACCAAACATTAAGGGAAGAGCTGTCACCAATTCTACTCAAATTATTCCAGAATATAGAGAAAGATAGGAAACTTCCTCATATATTTTATGAAGCAAGCATAACCTTCATACCAAAACCAGGAAATGACGTCACTAAGAAAGAAAATTATAGGCCAATAACCCTCACCAGAGGCTCCTCAGAAACCCTATACAGGGTTGGTATGGGTTGGAACCGACTCGATGGCACTTAACAACAACAACATCCCTAATGAACATAGATGCAAAAATTCTCAACAAAATTCAAGCCAACAGAATCCAGCAGCACATCAAAAATATACAACAGCATGATCAAGTGGGATTCATATCAGGGATGCAAGGATGGTTCAACATTAGAAAAACGATCAACATAATCCACCATATAAATAAGAACAAAGAACCACATGATCATATC
>NW_006408603.1:7425359-7445611 GCF_000296735.1 Chrysochloris asiatica
CTACAGTGGTCAAAAGAGCCTGGTACTGGTACAATGAAAGATACATTGATCAATGGAACAGAATTGAGAATCCAGAAATTAACCCATCCACATACTGATATTTGACAAAGTACCTAAATATATCACATGGGGAGGGAATGCTGGCAGAACTGGAAAGTGATTTGCAAAAGATTGAAATAAGACTTTTACCTCTTATTTCAATCTTTTGCAAATCACTTTCCAGTTCTTATACAGAAACCAACTAAGTATGGATTAGAGACCTAAATTATGAAGGCCATCAATGAAAAAATAGGGACAAACGTAAGGGCACTAATTCAGGGAATATGCAGACTACCAAACGTTTTGAAAACTACACAAACAAAGTAGATGATTGGGACATACTAAAAAGTAAAAACTTATGTGAATCAAAAGACTTCACCAGAAGAGTCTAAAGAGAACCCACAGAATGGGAAAAAATCTTTTGCAATGACACATCAGACAAGGGACTCATTTCTAAAATATATAGGAAACTACAACAGCTCTACAAGAAAAAGAACCCAATTTAAAATGGGCACAGGACATGAACAGACATTTCACCAAGGAGGAGATTAGGGCAGTCAACAAATGTATGAAGAAACGTTCATGATCACTAGCCATTAGAGATGCAATTCAAAACAACAATGAGATATCATTTCACACCAGCAATAACAGCAAAGATTAAAAAAAAAAAAAGTAGAAGACAACAAATGCTGGCAAGGATGTGGAGAGACTGGGACACTCCTGCATTGCTGGTGGGATTGCAAAATGGTCCAACCTCTCTGGAAAGCAATATGGTGCTTCCTCAGAAGGTTGGAAATAGAATCACCTTATGATCCAGCAATTCCTCTACTTGGTATTTACCCACAAAAAATACGAGCCATAACACGAGTAGACATATTCACACCAATGTTCATAGCAGCACTATTAACAATAGCAAAAAGATGGAGACAGCCTAAGTGCCCATCAATGGAAAAATGGGTAAACAAACTGTGGTACATACACACAATAGAATATTATCCTACCTTAACAAGGAAGCTGCAAGCCACCGCATAACATGAATGAACTTTGAGTACATCATGTTCAGTGAAATTAGTCAGTGACAAAAGGAAAAATACTGCATAGGACCACTATTGCAAAAGACTAAGAAAAAGAACCCATACTAAAGGGGGAGGGGATTCTTTGCTGGTTACTGATATGTAGAGGGTGGGGTGAAGGGAGGGAGGGAAAGGTGAAACACAGGGTAGGGAATAGACACAGGATAGTTTGGGTGCTAGGGAGGGGGGCAACACACAAGAAGGGAAAGTGGAATGAAAGAACAAGGCAGATGGGAAAACAATTAGGCAGTTTTGTATGGGCTAAGAGGGACAGAGATAAACAATGATGTATGCACAACCTTGAAACAACAGGGCTCTGGGTTACAGGGATTGAGACATGGTTGAAAAGGGGAAAAGGGAGTAATAATGTTAAGATGCTTAGCTGTCTTTTGAATCTAGGTTTCCCTGGCATAGCATTATAAAATAGACACTTGAGGGGGAGAGAAAGGAATAGCTAGAATATCACCACTGAAAGCTTGTAAGTCTGTCTTCTGCCTATGACTGATTGGAATACCTAAATGGGGCTACAATGTGCCCAGTGAAGGAGGCTTCCTGTGGAGCCTCTGCATTACCTAAGACCATAGGTGGAATCCTGAACCCCATCCAGAATCTTCTGAGGTGGGAAATTTCCACTTGGAAGGACAAGTAGACCAGGCTGGAGTGGCTAGAAGAACAGAAAATATTTTTTGAAAGAAAGACCGACAGGAAAAATACAAAACAATATAGGCAGTTCAACTGATTATTACAAGAACAAGCAAGTTGCTCGCCCAGGAGACATCAAGGCAAGTGGTAGGGTCCCCTCAGGGCAAAACCCCTTCCAAGACTAAAACTCAATGGGAATACATGAGCAGAAATGTGCTCTGATTGGTGACCACGTTCATCAATAAGGAGAAGTGAGGGGAAAACAGCAATGAAGCTGAGAGCTAAGACCTACAAATTTCAATAGACTCCTATAAACCAGGTGGAGACCTGGTTGGCCAGCAGTGTGGCAATACCTGGGGACTCTTTGGCCCAAAGTCAGTGACATAGCCACAGAGGACTAGAGTGGAGAGTGAAGCATCCAGCTGATAAGAAGAGAAGGCATATGCATAAGAACACCCAAACTTGCAGATAATACCCAACTGACCTGGCTTCAATGACTGGATGATCAGAGCTTAACTAGAAGACAGAAGAGGAAAAAAGAGTAATCTCATACAATTGGATAAAACTGACCTACACCTATGGATGCAATAGCTCAAAAGAGGGAACAAATCTTTACAGCGAGGATCATTCCCACCCCCTCCATACACAGACTAGACAGGGATGGGCAACTTGGGCATTGGCTACCCAGAACGGGGGAGGGGGGCCGGCTACAAAGGCAAGAAGTGACTGGTTTACAAGCTTTCAAAAGGGATCCTAGATCCAGAGGGTGCGGAGGAAGGTAGAATCTCTACTGAGTAGTATCCAATCTGTCTGGGTGGGGCTGATGAAAAGAGATGTGGATAGGTCTCTTGTGGTAAAATAGTGAATAATAGTTATTAGGACTGACTGTGAGTGTTGGAAATGTAACGGTAGACATTTTGTAACAAAAGGAGGGGAGTGATTGACTTTGCAGTCCTGGAGCGAAGGTCCCTGGGACCATCAAGGGAGAAGAGCGGAGTGAGGGACCCTATCCAGAGAAACAGTGACACCAGAGATGGAGGCAGAGACAATGATGTGGAGAGATGGAGTGGCTGGAGACTCTAGACCCAGAGAGGAAGAGGGGCTGTGTGCTGACAACCAGGGGTGGGGCAGGCTTGCAGGGTATACCCTTTGGTTGGTTAATGATGCATGGAAGGGATTGTAAACAGGATAATGAAACAATATACAATAGGTTTTATGCAAAGCTAATGCTCTTCCTTGTAAACTATCACAAAATTCACAATAAAACAGTTTTTATAAAAAAGTTGGTGGATGGATAGAATTGAAAGATAATGAAACTTCTCCATTAACTTTTTGAAGCTCCCTCATGTAGTATATGAGCATGGTGTGGCATTGTGTGAGAAGCACTGGACTGCTAACCACAATGCTGACAGTTCAAACCCATTAGTCACTCATCAGAAAGTGTATACCGGGTCAACAGCATACAACATATAGTATACTATCGTGTGACCTTAAAGTTATCAACAGTTCTAAACTTTTGTTTTTCTGTCTCAAATTGAGATTAAAATGCCTACCTCCAAGAACTGTCATGAAAATTAAAGAGATAATATATATAGTATGCCTACCTATGAATTTGGAGTCCTGGTGTGGCGCTGTAGGATAAGCACTGAATTGCAAGGTTGGTGCGAATCTCAAGGTCATCAGTTCAAACTCACCAGTTGATCCTTGGAAACCCTATACAGGGTCGCTATGAGTCAGAATCAATTCAAGAGCACTTAATAGCAACAACAACCTGTCTATTTATCTAACTGCTCTGCACATATCAAGGGCTTTCTTTGTGCCATTTGTCATTTGGTTTTCACATCAGACCTCTGAGGTGGTTGTTATTCTCTATATTTTACAAGTTAGGATAATTGTTACAGAGATTATGTAACTAGCCTGAAGTCACAAGGTTAATAATGGACATACCTGAGATTTGAACCCAGTTTTTGTGAAATCAAAGTCCATACTTGTAATTATATTTGATAAGTGTTAGTCCTTCTGCCACCACCTTCTTCCCCTTATATCTTCATCCATAGTCATGACGGTGGCCTCCAGGACTCCAGAAAACAGCCAAGACTTACAAGAAAACCTCACCTATCCTCCCAGGGTTCCTTGATACAATGAGAAGAGGTCATGTAACCTGAATAAGTTTGGAGGGCAATGGACTCAATCTTGAGTCTACCCTGCCTTTCTGAGCTTGGGAGGTGGCCTCAGAGACCTTTGTAATGAAGAAATGCACCAACCCTGGGAAGACGTGTTTCCCTCCCCTTACAGGGGAGAAAGCTATACCAGGATGGGAACTTGTGCTAATGTTCTAACTCCCACAAAAACATGTATCTGTGCCATCAGGTCACTGTCTGGATCTAAAGTTGCTCAGAGGGGTTTGGGATGGCCAAGCCAAGTCTGCCAGCCAATGGTTCACTTATTTGTCTCATTGACCCTGTTAAGCTACTTTTCCTAGTTCAGAGACCATTTTGTCAACAAAGAGAAGTCAGGGAAAATGTATTAGAGATGCTAAGACATGGGCGTTGGAGTCGAGACACCTGTGTTAGGACCCAGTTCTGCCACTGACTACCTACAGCAGCTTGGGTGAGCTTCGCCATCCCAAGCTTCAGTTTTCTCTCCTATAATGCAATGATAATAATGGTACTGCAGGTAAATGTGCTGGACTGCAAGGCTGATTTGAACCTCAAGGTCAGCGATTCAGCAGCCACTCCTTGGAAACTCTATACAAGGTCACTGAGTCGGAACCGACTCTACAGCACTTAACAACGACAAAAAACACGCAACAAAATGGCTATGATTTAAAAGAGAAGCTAATGTATACAAGACACAATGCCTTGCACATAGCTAATACTCAATAAACATTAGTGCCCATATCTCTCAAGGCAAAAAACCAAAACAAAACAAGGTTAGAACCCCAGCTGAGTGGTAGCCTGTTCCTGGAGCCAACACACATTTTAGCCTCCAAACACCTAAGTGTCCAAGGCAACATGAAACAGGGCATTTGCCACACATTTAACAGCCCATCCATTTGTGTCTTGGCATGCTCAGCACCTTTGCTGTAGCTGGAGCCAGACCATGTAGCAACACTGTCCTACCTCCACTTTGCCCCTGCTTACTTGTTCCCAATTCCCCTTCTTACCCAAGATGCTCCAGATGGTACTTGTGGCTGAGTGGAGGAATTCTCCTTCATCATAGGAGGAAGTGGAGCTAGAACCACATGGGGACACACACAGACAGGTACTTAGACAAATACTTTAAAGTCCTAGAGCTTTCTCTCATAATTCTTAGCCCAAACTCAAGCTCTTGAGTCTTGAAAGTTATCAAATTGAGAGAAGGAGAGGTTCCTTGTCCAAACTAGGTACTTAGTAAATATGCTGACTGAATAATGATTCAAATTCAACTAACATGCAAGAAACATCATGCAGCCAGCATTGCGCTGAGCAGTTTGCCTCTGTGTTATCTCATTTAAGCCATGCAACAACTCTATGAGATCATTGTCACTGTCTCAACTTTCAGATGAGAAAAATGAACTTCAGAGAAGCAAAGTAATTGTCTCAACACACACAGTTAATGAGAAGCAACTCTAGGACTCAGACTCAAGATAACTCAAAGTCAGAGAAGACAAGTCTAGTGTCTTGATGATACTGCAGGCACCCTGTGGAATCAACACTCAGCTGAGTCTTGCAATAACATTGCAGTAAAAATCATCAAGAACTCCAATTCCATCCCCCTGAATCCTCTGACCTCTGGCTGGGAGCCTCCTGGAAAATATAGGAGCTAGGAGTCTTGAAGTAGCGTCAGTGAGTCTAGGGATTGCAAAGTGTAATGGGATTGGATCATCCTCCTCATATATTTTTGTCAATGAGATTCACGAGACTGCTAGGTGCAAATGAGCAATGTTATATTAAAAGTTCCTGAAAAAGCTTTTTCTCCCCTGGGCCTCAGCACCTGAGAGAGAGGAAATGGGGAGTCCTGGGGCCTCTGTACTTCTCTTTCCTTTCCTAGCCCCCAGCTTCAGTTTGTATTTTCAGAGTCCAGGAGGTCAGTGAAGGGATCATTTTCACTATACTCTTCATTACTCTGTTGGCCTGGCTCAGTCTCCTCATTTATAAAACAGGGTTGGAGGTCCAAGGTAAAATGTTCTGCAGAGGGCAACCATAAAGACATAATGCAAATAAGAAGTAAGCTGACATACAGTAAGTGCTCAATAAATAGTGCCATCTTTTCTAAGGGAGGAAGCACAACATGAAACAGGTCTGCTTTAAAATCCCAGCTCTGCCAGTTTTGGTCTGATTAATTAAGCTGCCTTACTCCCAACTTCCTCATCTGCTAACTGAGATGATATTGCCCACCTCACAGAGTTGTGGGCATAAGGGCCACTTGTAAAACACCTTTCAGGGTACCCAGCAGGTAATTGGT
Source organism: Chrysochloris asiatica (assembly GCF_000296735.1). NCBI lineage: Eukaryota > Metazoa > Chordata > Mammalia > Afrosoricida > Chrysochloridae > Chrysochloris > Chrysochloris asiatica. The sequence goes on from NW_006408603.1 coordinate 7,431,560, forward strand.
ACCTAACAAATGCTGCCAGATGTTGGGACCCCTTCATGAGCTCATTCATTCACTCAGTGAAGACTTGCTGAGTGTCTTGGATGGGCCTGGCACTGTGATCAGAGGTAAATAATTGTGTCAAAAATCTCACATTGTAGGACCACTCCCTCTTCTAAAGGGGAAAACTGGAGGAAAAACTCACCCAAGGAGGAGAGCATATGAACCCTGTAGCAGTTTGTTACAGTTGTTAAGTGCTGTCAAGTTGGTTCTAATGCATAGCGACCCTGTATAGGGTTTCCAAAAACCAGATGGTGGGGTTGAACTACTGACCTTGTGGTTAGCAGTCCAGTGCTTATCCTACAGCACCACACCAGGACTCCCCTGTGACAGTAATAGCACATCAATTGCTACTACTACCAGTTGCCAACAAGTCAACTCTGCCTCATGGCAACCCCACGTGTGTCGGAGTAGAACTGTGCTCCATATAGTTTACAATGGCTGACTTTGTGGAAATAGATCACTTAGCCTTTCTTTCCAAGGCACCACTAGGTGGACTCTAACTACCAACATTTTGGCTAGCAGCCTAGCATGTTAAACATTTGCACCACCCATGGACTCCAGGAAGCAGCTCTGGTAGCATAGTGGTTACAAGTCAGGCTGATAACATCAAGGTCAGCTAGTTCGAAACTACCAGCGGTTCTACAAAAGAAAGATGAGGCTTTCTGCTCCCATAAAGATTTACAGCTTTAGAAACCCTATAAAGGGTCGCTATGAGTTCGAACTGACTCCACGTCACACCACCACCAACACCACCACCACTACCACCACCATGGAGTTGGAATCAGATCCACGGAAACTGGTGGTTTTATTAGAAAAACAAAGCAGGATGAGGACATGGGCCTGATGAAAGGAACATTGTAAGTTAGGCAGAGAAGGCGAATAACATTCCAGAAGAAACCTTAAGGAAGTCATATAGATTTATGTGGGAAAAGCATTCCAGGTGCAGGGAGCAGCAAGTCCTTAAGCAGGATAATGCATGTAAACTCAATGCCACTGGAGTGCAATGAGAGAGGGGAAGGCACTAGAAAATGAAGGCACAAAAGTTGGGAATTGAGAGAAGGAACTTTGGATCCCATAAATCCTTGTAGACTATGGAAAGGACAGCAAACACATGGGTTTGCCATGAGTCTGGGTTGACTCAATAGCAGCAGAGTTGGTTTTGGAAGATGGGAAGCTATGGGAGTCTTTTCAGCAGAGGAGAACTTGACTGGACACACTTTATTGGCTCATATCAGTAACTTTGTTAAAAGTAGACTGTAGAAGGCAAGGATAGAGATGGAGAATGGTTGGTAGGCTATTACAAGAACATAAGTGAATAGAATAAACAAGATGGCAGATCGGGTAGATGTGCAATGAGGAGCTCCGTCAGCAACAACACAGAATACCGGACCAAGCAGGCTCAGGGAATGGTTCCAGAACTTTGAAACACATATAAAAGAATATTTAGAAGTTTGGAAGGCTTATAGTTATGGTAATTGGTAGCAGAAGCAATAAATCCATTGCTTTCTAATCCAAGATGCTCAACTGCTCCCAGAGCCACCATATTGGGTGAGACCAAGTGGAGGAAGGATCAGAGCAGCCACAGAAGCCTGACAGAACTGTGAAGATAAAGGTGTGGATATTCTCTTTTTTTGTGTGTGTATTTGTTCATTGGTCTCTTGCTGTCTGCACACCTCCATTCCGGTGACTAGAAGGGGTGCCTGAGCGAGTGGACACCCCACCCCCACCCCTGGAGAGTTCTACTAAGCATGCACACAGATCTCCTCAAAAATTAAAGTGACGGTTTCCACTTAAAACCAAACGGCAGTGCAAAATGGCCACAGCCAGCCCTGAAATGTTTATCACTAGGAAAAAGGCCTGAACGGGGATTGTGGAGTGGGACAGGCAGACTAAAAAGGAATTAGGCTGAAAATTAAATCCTGAGTTATGTCACAATGACCAACAGTACATCTTGAAATTTCTCAGGAAGAAGAATGAAAAGGGAAACCCATCTCCTGATCATATCTACCTGGAATCAGAATGAATAATAAAATAAAAAATACCAAAACACACAGCCATCTAAGTATTAAGGTCACAGATATCTCCTGAATATGTGCAAAAAACCGAAAGAGATGACCATATCAGCACATGTCCAGAAACGAGATAAAGTGACTGAGGCAAATGAGCTGGAAATAGACCTACACTCCTGTACTGGAAGATGGGAAGGCTGTGGAAATACCTGAGAAGGAACTCAGAAAAATAATTATAAAATGTATTAAAACACTATACAATGGAGCTGAGAAAAATAAGGAAGAAGTTTGGAAAGTGCTACAGGAACAATCAAATAAGATAGATATAACATTGGAAACAACTCAAAACCTACAGAAAGAGGTCCAAATGATTAATAATAGAATATCAGAAATGGACTGAAAGGGCAAAGAAGTAGAATTGAAGAGATAGAAGCCAGAACTAGAGAACTAGAAGATAAATCTCTCAACACTACTAAGATAGAAAAGCAAGCACGAAAAAAGGATTAAAATCTGAAGAAGGTCTAAGATTCATGTTAGACAACATGAAGAGTAATAATTTAAGAATTATCGGCATTCTGGAACAGGAAGAATCACACAAGTCCACAGAGGAAATAGTTGAAGAGCTGCTGGAATAAAATTTCCCTAAGATCCAGAAAAGTGAAAAAATAAGCATTCAAGAAGCTCAACGAACCCCAGGAAGGATTGACCCCAAAAGAAAATCACCAAGACATATAATAATCAAGCTCTCCAAAATCAAAGATAAGGAGACAATCCTGAAAGCAGCTAGGGAAAAGAGAAGTGTTACATACAAAGGCGAGCAAATCAGGTTAAGCTTGGATCTCTCAACAGAAACCAGGCAAGTGAGAAGGCAATGGGGAGACATATATAAAACCCTGAAAGAAAAAACTGCCAAGCAGCAACACTGTCAATCAAATTCAATGGTGTAATCAAAACATTCCAGGATAAACAGAAACTAAGGGATTTTGCCAAAGAAAAACATACTAAAGGAAGTTTTGTGGACTGAGAACCAACAAGAACAGACAACAACCAGAGAATGGCATATGTGGCAGCATCATGCTGAACTCAATCAACAAATGCAAGAGTCAAGAACAGAATAAAATTATAGAACAGAGGATCCTAGAGGTGAGTCTATGATCAAAACAATTACAATGTGAAAGAAGGTAAACACAGAGGAACAGAGATCCAGACAGTGAGAAGGTCAGGTAGATTACAGAATATAATAGACTGTCTTAAATGGATGGAAGAGTTAATGGAATATAAGGTAACAACAACAGTGGGGTTGGGGTGGGGGGTTTAGTTCGAGTGATGGGGAGGGCAATACAAGAAGAGGGAGGAGGTATAAGAACAAGGTAGATATGGGAACACTGAGACAGTTTTGCCTGGCCTAAGTGGGACAGAGGTAAATAGTGATGCATGCTCAAACTTGGAAATACAGGGCTCTGGGATACAGGGATCTAGGCATAGTATGAAGAGGGGAAGCAATACTAAAATACTTCACTGTCTTATAAATATTAGTTTCCCTTGCCTACTATTGTAAAATAGACACTTGAATGGGATAGAAAGGATTGTTGGGAAACATGATTACAGAAAACTTGTAAGTCTGCCTTCTGCCTATAACTGACTGGAATACCTAAAAGGGATTCTAGAATTTTTCCAGTGAAATAGGCCTCCTGTGGAGCCTTTGCAGAGTATAGGACTTTAGGTGGAATTGTGAGAACCTTATGAGGTGGGACATCCCACTAGAAAGGACAAGCAGAACAGCCTGGAACAGCTAGCGCAACAGAAGATACATCTTCAAAGAAAGATCATCAGGAAAAACCCAAAACAAAAATGTCAGCATGACTGGCTACTACAAGAATAAGCAAGCTGTTCACCAGGAAGCCATCAAGGCTAGCAATCAAGTTCCTTCAGGACAAACTGCCCTCTAAGACTGAAACTCAAAGGGAACACATGAATAGGCATGTAAGCTTGCTGGCGACCAGATTGATCTACTGGTGAGTGGAAGAGGGGGAAAGGCAGCAATGAAGAAATGGGCTGAGTACAACCACAGTCCATTGACTCCCGTTGACCTGGAGATGAGATAGAGAAGAGGAAAGGCTGCTTGGTCCAAAGTGTGGTGAGACCTGGGGACACCTGAGCCCATGGACAAGAACATAGCCACAGAGGGCTAGAGCTGAGAGTGAAGCATCCAGCTGATATGAAGTGAGGGGAGATGCAAAAGAACACCCAAACTCGCAGACAGTACCCATTTGACTTAGCCTCGATGGCTTAATAATCAGAACTCAACTAGAGGAAGATTAAAAAAAAAAAAATTAAAAGGAAACAAGGGTAAATTGCTACAATTTGATGAACTTGACCTACACTCATGGAGGTAGTAACTCTAAATACCAACAGAGAGGGAAGGAGTATTCACAGCAAGTATCTCAATGTTATCCCCTTTTACACAGGGTAGACAGGGACAGGCAACTTAGACATTGGCTACATAAAATGAGGGGGCAATAAAGGCACGAAGTGACTGGCTTACAAGGTTTCAAGAGGGAGTTTAGTTTAAGAGTGGGGTGGGAGGAGAAAGAGTCCCCACTGAATAATTTTCATCTTGTCTAGATGGGTCTGATTAAAAGAGATGCAGATAAGATTCATATGATTCAATAGTGAATAATTGTTATCATGACTAATTGCGACTGTCGCAGTTGTAAAGGTAGAAGTTTTGTAACAAAAACAAGGGAGTGGTTAATGTTACAGTCCAGAAACAGAAGACCCTAGGACCATCAAGGGAGAAGAGCACAAGCAGAATGAGAGACCTTATCCAGAGAAGTAGCGATGCCAGAGACAGGGGCAGAAATGGGGTCATGGAGAGGGAGAGCAGCTGAGGACTCTAGATTCACGGGAAGAGAGGGATGGAGAGCGGGTGGACAGGAGGATGACTTGCAGAATGTGCCCTTTAGAGGTGTAAATTTAAAAAAAAAAAAAAAAGCTGAAGTGAATAGAGAGAAATATTGTTAACTGATGGTACTGGGAGGGGATTATAACCATTGTAATGAAACAAGGTGTATGATTTGTTGAATGTAAAACTGATGATCTGCCCTGTAAACTTTCATTCAGTCCACAATAAAAACCTTTAAATATATATATATGTGTGTGAAAGCTTGAAGTGAGTAGCAGCAAGAGGAATTGGTGAGAAGTAGTTGGACTCTGGATAGAGACTGAAGTTAAAATCAATAGATTTTTCTGGTGGACTGAATGAGCATGATGAGAAAAAGACATCTAGCATGACTTCAAAATGGTTGATCGGCCATTGGTATAATGGAGCTGTCATATGTGATAGAGAAACCCATGGCAGGAACAGATCGAGAGTTCCATTATCCATGGTGTTTAATAATTTTCACCATCTAGCCTCCCCACAGTGGACAGCTGAGCACTGCTAATGGGACCTTTCATAGCTACAGAGTGGATCAAGATAGCTCCTCTCAGCTGTGACCCACTAGCCCATACCACACAACCATAAATCTGTCTTCTCAGAGGCAAACCCTTGCCCATCCTGGAAGCCAAAGGCCAGAGCCCAACCAGGGCAGGAACCCAGAAAGTCAGCCAGGCCTGGCCCTGATTTAATTATGAGATCAATCCTACCAGCTGTCCTGCCAACAGGAGGGCCTCTGGGCCTTAACTTGGCCAGGCCCTGGGGTGTAGCTCCTGGGCTTGTCACAGGGAGTTAGCCTCATGCACTGTACCCTGGGTCCTATCCAGCAGGCCCCACCACTGGTCACCTAGAGCCTGAGAAGTATCCATCCAGGCCAGCCCTGGGCTATGAGCTTTTGGGCACAGAGCCTATTGGGACTTTAGCACCTTAGGTCCCTGAGAAAGGGGACTCACACCTACTGCCGGGGACTTGCCTAGACATAGTTGTGTTGTTCACGAGTGTTTGGTTCACGAGGAGGGGAGGGGAGATCCAGCGGCGACAAAGATAGCAAAAGAGACACAGAGACACAAAGAGACACTCTGAAACCAGAGTGAATGCTGGACTGGCATCAGGCAGATCCTTCATTGCAAACATCTCATCCATGAAGGCCATAATATCCTGCATAGTAAACATCATAGCTAAACAGGCAGTATGGTTGCAAGGCTGTATTGTGCCCCTTGCATGCTGTAACGCACGCCTTGCCAGTCGTAATGCCAGGGGAGGTACTTTACACAAAGCTAGGAGGGGCTAAGACAAGGTAGAGCTGTCAATCTTACTTTTCCAGACATTCAGGCAACTTTACATCATACTTTGTTGGTTCAAATCTCACAACCGGCAACTTTGTTTCTCAAGCTTAATTAACATACCTTTTAGCACCTAGCCTCAAATGGAGGGAGGAAAAGGAGGATTGGGAGGATTCCTATTGTGTCGGCTGCCCAGCCCAGGTTCTTCAGGAAAAGAGGCACCTGGGTGAATAGGCAGCACCTGGAAACACTTTAGGGAGGGCATTCCTATTTGTCCTTGGAACAGACCAGGGAGCCACCCAATTTACCTTGAATGAATTCTCTGAGGGAAGAACTTTGCCTGTTGGAATTTTACAGTCTTGACTTTTAGGAAAATATTACATTTATCTGTGTATATCAAGGGCTTCATGTCTGCAATTAATAAAACACAACTGGATATTAAGATTAAAAATAATTTGTTATTAGCTGCCAGGTGGCTAGGCCTATAGGGCCTCGAACCTCTGACCAGGCCTTCACGGTCTGCAACAACCTACGATACAACAAATTTCAAACAGGGATTTGGGTAGGGTTAGACCTGCAGTGTGCAGAAGTTCAGCTCTTCCCAAGGTTTAGGATGGGAGGAAGGACCAATCTGTATAATGCAACTCATGCTTTGGGTTCCTCCCTGAGCTCTGCTTCACTGTTTTCCAAACGGGCTTACTGAAATACCAGAGTCTTTCCTCATCTCCAGAATGGGACCATATACAGTGCCTAGGGCCAGTCCCAGTGGTGTAAATATATAAGATTTCTCTAGCTAAAGCCTTCCACCAAGCCCACAACTGCCTCCCTCCAGGACTTCCCAGACATCCCCCACATCCCTTGTTTCTATTCAACTGTAAAATATCTCTTGAGACTGAGGTGACCCAGCTATTCAATGATACCACACCAGGGGCATCAGGACCTGAGAAGTCATCTGACTCATATTCCATATAGGAAGATTTGTTGTTGTTGTTGTTGTTAAGTGCCATCACGTCAGTTCTGACTCATAGCAATCCTGTATAGGATTCCCAAGGACCACTGCCAACCTTGTGGTTCAAATTAACCTTGCAGTCTAGTGCTGTATCCCACAGCGCCACACCAGGACTCCTTGAACTGCCTCTGTTGTTGTTGTTAAGGTGCCATTGAGTTGGTACCGACTCATAGCGACCCTGTGTACAACAGAAGGAAACACTGCCCTATCCTGGGCCAACCTCATAATTGTTGCCATGCTTGAGCCCATTGAGGCTGCCACTTTGCCAACCCATCTCGTGGGGGGTCTTCTTCATTTTCTCTGATCCTCCACTTTACCAAACATGATATCCTTCTCCAGTCAATGGTCCCTCCTGACAATATGTCCAAAGTATGAGAGACAAAGTTTGGCCATCCTGGCCTCCAAGGAGCACTGCCTTGGAAGACCAAAAATGGGAAGGGCATATAAGTGGGTGATAAAGTCAAGAACCCAGGGTGTCCATCTCCCTGTTCAGAACTATCTCCCTGATTCATTCTTTATCCTCAGAGCCTTGTGGCCTTTCCCTCCTTCCCCAAGGCCCAACACCATAATGGAGCTGAGATACTGCCCCCTCCCATCCACCAGCAATTTCCTGAGATATCCCTGCTCATTTCTTCCCTTCCCCCAGGGCCTCCACCCAACTTGATAATGGAGAAGCAAGCAGTAGTAGTGAGTCAATACTTTCCACCCTTCTCAGAAAATAGTCACTATGTTTTTCACTCCCAGACATCCCTTTGCAGTCAAGAAATTAAACCACATATTGTATTGGGCAATCTTCTGCAAAAGACTTCTTTAACGTGTTAAAGAGTAGAGATCACACATTGAGGACTAAGATAGGCCTGATCCAAACCATGGTATTTTCAATCGCCTCATATGCATGTGAAAGGTGGACAATGAATAAACGAGACTACAAAAGAATCAAATTATTCAAATAATGCATTTGAATGCTGGTGTTGGTGAAGAATATTGGAAATACCATGAACTGCCAGAAGAACCAACAAATGTGTTTTGGAGAAGCACAGTCAGATTGTTTCTAAGAAACAATGGTGACAACAAGACTTCACCTCTCATACTTTGGATATGTTGTCAGGAAGGACCAATCCTTGGAGAAAGATAGCACGCTAGGCTTGGTCAGCAGAAAAGAGATGGATTAACAAGGTGACTACAACAATGGGCTCAAACATCACAATTGTGAAAATGGCACAGGACCGAGCAGTGTTTCATTCTCTTATTCATAGTCACCTTGAGTTGAAACCAACTCTACAGTACCTTGTTGTTGTTATGTGCCATAACTACCCTGTACAGGGTTTCCAAGGCTGTAAATCTTTATGGGAACAGATAGCCTCATCTTTCTTCCGCAGAACAGCTGGTAGTTTCAAACTGCTGACCTTGAGGTTTGCAGCCCGATTCATAACCACTACGCTACCACAGCTCCTTACAACCTAACAAAAAGTTGGTTAGCTCTACCGGATGAACCTCAATTTCTTCTGGAGAATAAGGGGCTTAGATGATTCAGCCCAAATATTTGATATATAGGATTTTTATGGGAAAGAGTATGGTTGTGGTATTTTCAATGAAAGGTTTTTGGAGAAACTTCAAAGGCATTCAGTTGCCTGAGATGTTTCAAGGCCACTTCTGCCTCATCCCAAACACTCACTTTCTTATCAAATGTTGTGTTCTTATAAAATGCTTATCTTAAGTATTAGTTGCTATCAAGTAGGTCCTGACTCATGGCAACCTCATGTGTGTCAGAGTAGAACTGTGTTTTATAGATTTTCAATGGATGAAGTTTCAAGAGTAGTTTGCCAGGCTTTCCATCCAGGGCAGTTCTGAGTGGATTTGAACCCCTGCAAGAATCATTTCTTCTAGAAACATCAACATGAGACTAGTCTCTCTGAGGTGGCTAAAGATATCCCAAATGTCTGACTTTTTCAATATGTTAGACCACTCCATAATCCTTGTTACCTACCACTACTCCTTTCCACCCTCGTGTCTCAGGGTTCTAGAATACTGCAATATCTCACAGTACTCATGAACTGTCAAGGAAATGGCTCACACATTGTGGAGGTGGACAAGCCCTAAATCCATACTTCAGATATTAATCTAGAGGATGTTCCTCAACCATATAGTCTGAGAAACTCAAACTAGCAGGTCAGACAACAGGCTGTTGAGGCACAAGACTGTGGGAGCTAGTGAATCAGGCCACAAGTCCTATGAAGAATTAGATGGAGAGGACTCAGATACAGAATCCAGATACAGAATCCAAAAACAAGAGCGCTTTGCCAAAGCATTTCTGTATATTGAACTCAGATCATGTCCCCAAGGAAAATTAAGGGCGGTGACATACGACACCAGTCCAGTGAAGAGGAAGCTCCTTTAATCCTTATTGTTGTTGTTGGTAAGTGCAGTCGAGTCAGTTCCAACTCATAGCCACCCTGTATAGGGATTCTAAGGGGCAGCTGGTGGATTTGAACCATCAACCTTTTGGCTAGCAGTCCAGTGCTTATCCTATAGCACCACACCATGGCTCCATACAGTACCATGCTTGTTGTTGTTAAGTGCCATCGAGTCGGATCCGACCCATAGCGACCCTGTACAGGGTTTCCGAGGCTGTAAATCTTTACAGGAGCAGAAAGCCTCATCTTTCTCCCGCGGAGCAGCTGGTAGTTTCGAACTGCTGGCCTTAAGGTTCGCAGCCCGATTCGTAACCACTATGCTACCAGAGACTCCTTAATCTTTTCTTTCATCTTAATCCTTACTCCTATGTGTGTTCTTAGGCATCAAAGAGTCAGCGCTAGCTCTTTGCAACTTTATGCACAAGAGAACTAAACATTGCCTGGTCCTGTGCCAATCTCACAATTGTTGTTATACTTGAGCCCATTGCTGCCTGCCACGGTGTCAATCCATCTCCTTGAGTGTCTTCTTCTCTTTTGCTGACCTTTTACTTTACCAAGCATGATGTCCTTTTCCAGGATCTGGTCCCTCTTGATAACACATCCAAAGTATGTGAGACAAAGTCTCACCATCCTCACTTCTGAGGAGGCTTCTGGCTATACTTTCAAGATAGATTTGTTTGTTCTTTTGGCAATCCATAGTATATTCAATATTTTTGCCAGCATCATAATTAAAATAAAACTAAAATGCATCGATTCTTCCTTGGTCTTCCTTATTCATTGTCTAGCATTTACATGCATATGTTGATGTTGTTAAGCACCATGGAGTTGGTTCCGACCCATAGCGACCTTATATAAGGTTTCCAAGGAGCAAATGGTGAGCTTGAACCGCTGACCTTGCAGTTCATATGGCTTTGCAGTCAGGCACATTAACCCACAGTGCCACATGCATATGTTGTTGTTGTTGTTATGTGCCGTGGAGTCGGAACCGACTCATAGCGACCCTGTACAGGGTTTCCGAGGGTGTAAATCTTTACGGGAGTAGAAAGCCTCATCTTTCTCCCGCGGAGCAGCTGGTAGTTTCGAACTGCTGACCTTGCGGTTCACAGCCCGAGTCGTAACCACTACGCTACCAGAGCTCCTTATGCATATAGGCGATTGAAAATACCATGGATTGGGCCAAGTGCACCTTAGTCCTCAAAACTTCCATCTTTGTTCTTTAACACTTTAAAGAGGTCTTTTGCAGCAGATTTGCCTAATGTAATATGTCATTATTTGATTTCTTGACTGCTGCTTTCATGAGCATTGATTGTGGATTCAAGTAAAATGAAGTCTTTGGCAACTTCAGTCTTTTCTCCATTTATCATGATGTTTTTTGTTGGGTCCAGTTGTAAGGATTTATGCTGAAGGATGTAGTCTTTGATATCCATCAGTAAATACTTCAAGTACTCTTCATCCCCCTTTCTTCCCAGCTATAAGAGGTTGTGCCATCTGCATATAAAAGATTGTTGATGCTATTTTGTGGTTACAATACATCAGAATGGAAGAATATGGCCAGACTGGCCATATCAAGCAATTAACTGCACTGCAACCCCCTACCTTTCTGCTAGCCACCAAGAACATTGACTGCTTGCACCATAAGGTGACTCCTTCTGTTAAACAGCAGCTCCCAAAAATTGTTTATGTTCAGGTCCCACAAAATTTGGTCTGTCCTTGGGAGTCAGACAGATCTGAGTTCAAATTCTGTCTCTACCATTTATGAGCTGTGTGATCCTGGGCAAGTTACTTAACATCTCTGAAAATGAGTCATCGTCTCTGTGAAACATTGGTATGAGGATTCACTGGCATACAACAGGGGCTCCACGGTGGCTTGTTTCCCTCTGTTCCTTTCAGATTTATGGAGACAGACACACACTCGAATCCAGGTTCCCTCACGACAAATGATGAAGATCACAGACTTTAACATGAGTCATTTGATTTCTGTTATAGATTGAACTGTGTATTCCAAAAAGAATGTTAGAAATCCTAATGCTGGCACCTGTGCATATGACCATGTTTGGAAATAAGAGTATTTTATTATATTAATTAGATCTTACAGAAGTAGGGTGAGTCCTAAACCTAATCACTTATGAGTTATTACAAGAAGTCAGAATAGACACACACACAGAGGGAGGAGACACCATACAAAGACAGATACATGTGGTAGATGAAGCTACAAGCCCAGGAACACAGGGATTGCTGTGGTAGCATAGTGGTTGCGAGTCGGGCTGCTAACCTCAAGGTTAGCAGTTGGACACTACCAGAAGTTCCACTGGAGCAAGATAAGGCTTTCTGCTCCCATAAAGATTTGCAGCCTTGGAAACCCTATATAGGTCGGAACTGACTCCACGACACATAACCACCACCACAATTAGATGCTAAAACACACAAGGATGGATTTCCTCTTAGAACTAAAAATAGCAAGTCAATTGCTGTTGAGTTGATTTTGACTCACAGCAACTCCATGTATCTCAGAGTAAAACTGTACTGTGTAAGGTTTCCAATGGCTATCATCTTATAGAATTAGATTGCCAGGTTTTTCTTCTGCGGTACCATTGGGTGAACGTGGTACTAACTCCAAACTTTTAGTTAGTAAACAAGAGTAAAAAACTGTTTACGTTACTCAGGGACCCTCCTTTCCCTGGAGTCACGCCTAAATTTGGATTTTCAGTCTCTAGAACTGTGAGAAAATAAATTTCTAATCTTTAAAATTACTCACTTGTTGTATTTTTTGTTACCACAGCATTAGGTAAAAAAGACAACCTCACTGAGCACTCCACTGAAGAGGTAGCTCAAGAAACTCACTTCTGTCTACACCAGGGAGCAATCCAATCTTAACCTGTAATCAGCACATGTCTTTTCTCTGGGCCCCAATGTTCCCCACTGGTTCCCAGAAAACAAACAGCTCTGGTCCTTCCTTCCTCTGCCAACTGGAATGAGTTCCATCCCTGACCCACGCAGACACCCTTCCATTTCTCCCATGTTCCACAGCATTTGGAGAACTCTCACATTTGAAATCTCATCTGAACTTCATAGTGACTGAGAAATGGGTATTACCTCCTTGGGAAGACAAAACAACAGGAGTTCAGAGACAGCAAGAAACTTGTCGAGGTCATGCAGCTGGTTGGATGGAGAACTGGATCTAAGCAGAAACATTCAAAACATTTTCATACCTTGATGGTGTCCCAGTCACCCCCAGGAGGCAGGAATGACTAACAGGTGGAGAAACACTGAGACCCAGTGTTCCTTGACCTGACAAGGCCCATAGCAGATTCAGGGCTGGAATTAAGGTCCTGATTCTTGACCCAGAATCTGCCTTACCAGGTGTGCTGGTGTTTCAGGTGAAACATAGAGGGATTCAACCTTGCCATTTCACTTGCAAGAGTAATACAGGCCCCAGATGGGATCAAAAAGTACAGTGACAGTAACAGCGACACCACTCAGTGGATGTCTTTTACATGCCAGGCATTGTGCTGGATGCTTTGCACACATTATTTACTATGGCCACCACCATTCTCCCAAGAGAGAGAGCCTCACTTCCATTTCACAGATGAGAAGACATCACTAATAGGTGCTAAGGCTGGAAACTGGAACTGCTACCTCAACCCTCATTACTGACATCCTGTTCTCAACTCAGATGTCACTGTCTCACGCAAGCCTTTCCTGAATCACGCCCATCGAAGCTGGGTTCCTGGTATTTGTAGACTCTGCTCTCATTGATTTTCTTTGGGCAATGCTTCACAACCTGCATTGTTTCATTTATTTATCCCGTGTTTATTTTCTGGCTCTCCTAATAGAATGTAAGCTCCATGAAGGCCCAGACCCACTCGGTCATGTGCTCTGCAGACTTCTTAAAGCAAGCCTAGCACCCAATAGGAGCTCACTGCATATTTGTTGAATGAAGGAGACTCTCAGAAGTGGGCCAACGAAAACATGGCCAAATCACAGTAGGTCCAGTTGAGCTTGGGTATGTGGAAGAGGAAGCTCTGCAGGCACCTTGTGGTAGAGTAAGCATGAGTTTTAAAGTCAAGCAGACCGGAGATCTAACCTTAACATATATAAGATACGTGGATGTGGGTGATCTTATGGCCTTTGGTGTCCTCATTTGTAAAGTGGGAATAGTCAGAGGTGGATTTCCTAACAAGCAAGGTAAGCATGGACTTATTTGTACTTATGTTCTGGTAGCATAGTGGTTATGAATCGGGCTGCTAATCTCACGGCCAGCAGTTCGAAACTACCAGCTGTTACATAGGAGAAAGATGAGGCTTTCTGCTCCCGTAAAGATTTACAGCCTCGGAAACCCTATACAGGGTCGCTATGAGTC
>NW_006408603.1:7445766-7464485 GCF_000296735.1 Chrysochloris asiatica
ATAACATTTGTGCTTACTTTGCTTACTGGGTACTCTGTCCCTGTCATAAATTATAAATCTGGAAAGAGGCTTTGATTCTGTAGGAAGGTGCTGTGGGGTTGGGAGAGACAGATGCCAGCTATACCTAGAAAAAGAATTTTTGATGTAATGAAAAACATGTGAAACAGTTCACTATGGTAAAAAATGAAACGATTCCTCCCATAGCACTTTCAACTTCTTTATTGGGTTCGAGATCCATCACAATGGCCACACAGAACTCAGACTCCATACTCAGAATTGTGGGGTTTATTAGGGAAGCTTACAGGTTACAGTTTAGGCTCAGAAATGCTCAGGGCACAGTTGTTCCTGTCAGTTGTGATAAATGTCCATAGGACACACCGTTCCACCGTAGCCTTAGTCTGAAGGCATTTGGCTCTAGGTCCTTAGTCAGAAAGTCTAGCTCCCCCATCTCAGTGCATGGAGGCATCCCACTCTACAAGGAAGTTCCCTGCCCAAAGTCACTCAGTTTTTCAGGGTTTTTTTTGTTTTTTTTTTTTGCCCCACGGACTGGGCTGTCCACTGCTCTGTCTGTCACTCCTCTGGTGTCACAGCTTTCGTCCCTGGGTTGAGCAGGTTCAATGCACAGAGATCTCTGGTTCCAAATGACGCTCTCCACTCCTGGCTCTTCTTCGATAGTAGTGAGATCCCCTCTCCTGCTTCTTAGATGGCTCATTTATACCCATGCTAGAGTTTCAAGTTCTTACAATTACGATGAACTCTGTTAGCATCCACAGCTGAATCATGTCATCCAATCAGTATCTTCTCCTACCTTCTTTTACCCAGTTGCAGCAGGGCAAAATGTTGTTTTGTGGCAGTTACAAACTATGGCTAGAAGAGACATTAAATAATTTACCCAGAGCATATTTTTAGTTTCAGTAGACAGCTATTGCATCTGCCTGCACAATTAAAGATTAGTAAGTAAGCACAGGTAAGTATGTGCTTACCTTGCTTATTGGGTGATTTAACACTGTGAATGGAAGATCTGTGTTGGAACAAGTGCAGCCAGAGTGCTCTTTGGAATCCAGGATGGCCAGACTTCATCTCTCATACTTTGGACATATTGTCTCTGGAGAAGGATATCATGTTTGGTAAGGTGGAGGGTCAGAGAGAAAAAGGAAGCCCCCCAGCAAGATGGATTGGCAAAGCTGCAGCCTCAATAGGCTCAAGCGTGGCAACAATTGTGAGGTTGGCCCAGGACCGGGCAGTGTTTCGTTCTGTTGTACATAGGGTTACTATGAGTCTGTACTGACTCGATGGCACCTAATAACAACAACAAACACTATGAATAATGATACTTGCTTTTAGGGACTGCTGCAAGGATTAAAGATGATGATAGAGAGCAAGCATTTAGCAAGGATCTAGACATGCCCAGGGTAGCTGGTAGCCTTGCTACTCCAGCCTGAGAAAGGTCTGAGAGCACACCTGCATTAGAGGAGGTTACTGCCAGCCCAGCCTGAGTGTCTGCCATTGCTCCCCCCATGCAGGCAGCAGCCAATTTCAAACTATGTAAATATGCCAGGCTGCCTCCTCAGCAAGGGAACAGCTATACTTAGTGCAATTTGCATGTATTTTAAGCTGACTTGTTCCAGGCAAAGAAGCCGATTCATGAATTTAATAACATTCATAGATTCCCAGAATGTCAGCACTGAAGGAGACATCAAAGATCATCCAGCCCAGCCCTTCAGTTGGCAGAGGAGGATGTTGAGGGTGATGGTGTGTCCAAGGTCACACAGCTGGACGGAGAGGAGCTGGCATCAGATCCTTGGCTTTGGATTCCAAGTTCAGAGCTCTTTTCAGGGCTATCTGTCTTTCTCCACCCAGCACTCTTTTAAGCCAGGTATGAATTTTGGCCTTCAGATCCCATGCTTCCTGGATCAACTTAGCTCAAGGGGAGCAGTCTGGCCTTTAAGCCTGCTTTGAAAGGAAGGATGAGGTGAGGGTGTGGTTGGGATAAGCTGCAGACTGGCCATGTGGACAGGACAGAAGGGGCCAGTGGATACCCAGCCCATGAATCCTTCCTCGCCAGGACACCAAGAGATCCATAGAACACACTTGTAAGCATCCCCCTGTCCTTAATAGCCCATTAAGATGATACATTAGATCATCCAGGGATTTACCTAGAGCATATTTTTAACTCCAGTAGACAGCTATTACATCTGCCTGCCCAGCCAGCCTTCTTTCTTCTTCTGATAACTGTACCCTTCTTTGCTTAATGGGAACCATCCCCCTCCACATGATTCTGATGCTGCTGACAATCAAAGGACTCTGGAATGTGACCCAGGCTGGCCAATCAGATCAGGGAACCAACAATGGTCATGTGACCTACAACTGTGTCTGAAAAGTGAGGTGGATATTCAATGAGAGACAGTGTTGTTCTTTTCTCTGAATCATGCTGTGAGTATAAGATCCTGGCCAGCTTCATCACCCAGAGGAGGAGAGAGTCTGCCTGACAAAGAAGTCAGCAAGAATGCATTTACACTAAGCGGAAAGCAGGACCCTACCCAGAGAAGCAGAGATGATGATGTGAAAAGATGGAGTGACTGGGGACTTTAGACCCAGAGAGGGAGAGGCGCTGTGTGCTGACGAAGGGGGGGGGGTGCGGGGGCAGTCTTGTAGGGTATACCTTTTGGTTGGTTGATGATGCATGAAGGGGATTGTAACCATGGCAATGAAACGATATACCATACAATGAATGTAAAGCTAATGTTCTCCCATGTAAACTATCACATAATTCACAATAAAACATAAAAAAAGAATGCATTTACAAAGTGCCAAATAATGTTGTTGTTGTTAAGTGCTGTCAAGTCAGTTCTGACTCATAGTAACCCTGTTTAGGATTTCCAAGTTGCAGCTGGTGGGTTTGAAATGCTGACCTTGTTGGGTCACAGTCCAGTGTTAGTTCTACAGCACTGCACCAGGGGTCCATCAAATAACACTGATGATGATATAGATGAAGATAGCCACTGAAACCAATGATTGAATTTTCCATGTGTCAGACACTATGCTAAGTTCTTCACATGTTAGTTACTCTTCCCAACAATCTTGAACGTTTACAACTAAGGAAACTGAGGGCCTGAGTGATTAGGTAACTTGCCTGGTTAGTAAAAGGGTGAGATGGACTTGGTCCGCAATGCAATACTGCTGCCTCACACTAATTTTCTGAATTTGAGGGGGTTAGACTGTTCAAGGAGACCTGGTAGTATAGTGGATTATGAGCTGGGCTGCTAACTACACAGTCAGCTGTTTGAATCTACCAGTGTTCAACAGGAGAAAGAAGAGGCTTTCAGCTCATGTAAAGATTTGCAGTCTTGGAAACCCTGTACAGGGTCACTATGAGTTGGAACTGACTTCATAGCACACCATCACTGCCACCACCACCACACTGTGTTCACACTGCTACTCTTACCTTCCTTAATTTATTCACTCAAGTCTTGTGTCTTTTCAACTTTTCTCTTTCTGAGCTAAAAGACTTATTTTCTTGAAGATGGCTCCAATTCCTTTGGGCTATCTTGCCTGCCTCTCCAGTTATACCTGGGCCTGGATCATCTGATCCTCAACCTCAAGAGACAGGACCCAAGAATATGACACAGGGCCTTAGACCTGGATCCAGAGACCTACTCCTCTGGTTATTGGTATCCGTGAAGAGTTGACAAAGGGCCAAATAAGGATGGTGGAACCCTAACTAAGGCTACCCAGAGGCTGGCTATGGGTGAACTTCAGATTTCTGCCCACCTCTCTGAAGAGTGCTGGGTGGAAGCATCCTGAGATGTTGGATTCAGGCTTTCTGGGCAGTGCTCCACTACATTTATTTACAGAGCAAGAACAGTGCTCACCTGGAACACTGGCATGCTGCCTACCTTCCACAAATAGCTCAGTAACCTAGGCCAAGGAGTTCCTGTATTTAGCAGAGGGAAGAAAATCTTTGCATGGAACAAGAATGATTTTTTTTTTTTTTTTTGTCAGGGTCACCTCTCCAAGACTCTGAGGCTCCCTTTCCCCAGAAAGGATACTCCCTTCTCCCTGCCAGGCCCCTAGTATTCCCCTTACAGTGACAGCCAGCCAATGATGGGATCACTGTCTTTGTGGGCTGTGTCCCCATCTGGGATGCCAAGGTATAATGTAGGCCCCATCTGACAGGCAGGAACTTGTATTTTGGTCAGCTAGTTAGCCAGATGATATTATGGGCTGGCATTTGGCCTACAATTGCCAAGTCAGTCTTGGAGGGAAGCATCCATGACAACAGGCACAGGGGGCACCACCAGGGCCATATCCATGAGATTGGTCTTTAGGGGCCACAGGGGGCATTTTGTTCAGTCCTCAGCCTCCACTTCTTCCATGAGTGAGAGGTTATAAATTCTGTTTCAGAAAACATCGTAGAAGAGTAAATCCATGGATTCTTTCCGCTCCTTGCCCAAAAGTTGATTGTCCTTTGGCCACACGGTAGTCTGCCTTTGACTCATCTCCAGCCTTCTTCTCATTTGTCCTTCATCCTCCTTCAACCTGTGTCCCCTGAACCCTGACTCATTGGAGACTGTAACTGAGGAGACAGAGCACCACTTCATATCTAGCCTGAGTTTGAATCCCAGTCCTCCTACTCAATAGCTGTGTGACCTTGAGCCAATCTTCCTTTCTTGTAGAAGTCAGCTCCTGCTGCTATTGAATGGATAAGATTCCTATAGGGGAAAAGGAGGAGGACAATAGTATCCATTCTTTCTGTGAAACTCTTCTCACTGTCAAAGTATGGCTATCGGGTAGGCCTGTCAGGGGTTACGACTCATAATTATCATGATGACTCAAAGAGGTTGGGTGGGTGACTTGTCCAAGGTCATATAGCTAATTAAAATAAATTCACCATATTAACAAACTAAAGAAGAAAAAGCTTCTGGCCTCAACAACAACAACAAAAATCCTATTGCCATGGAGCTGATTCAGGCCCATAACGACCCTAAATAGGGTTCTGCGTCTGTAAATATTTATAAGAGCAGATAGCCTCATCTTTCTCTGGAATGCTGGAAGCTTTGAACTGCCGAGCTTGCAGTTAGCAGTGCGATGCCTAACCCACTGCTCCACCAGGTTTCCTTAGGTATCTCCCACACACACACAAAAAATGAATAATTTTTAAAGTTAGTATTCATTCATCATAAAATTCTCAGCAAAATAGGAATAGAAGAGCACTTTCTTGACCCCATAAGGAGCTCCAAACAAAATAATCCTATAGTTAACTTCATACTTAATGGTGAAAGACTGAACTGAATCCCCTTAATAGGGAACTGGCAAGAATGCCATCCCTTACCCCACTCCTATTGACATTATACTGAAAGTCCTAGACAGTGTCTTAAGGCAAGAAAAAGAAATAAAAGGTATAGAATTGAAAAGGAAAAAATAAAACTGTCTTTATCTGTAAATGAGATGCTTGCCTATGTAGAAAATCCCAAAGAATATACAAAAAATCACCTCGAATCAATAAGTTTAGCAAGGTCATAGGATCATATACAAAATTATAAAATTATAAAATATACAATACATAAAATGAATTGTATTTCTGTATACTAGCAATGAGTAATTGGAATTCAATCAGTGACTACTAAAATCTATTGCTGGGTATATCCAACAATAGAATACTACTCAGATCTAAAAAGGAATACACTCTAATCAGATACACAATATGACTTATCAAAAAGGGTACAGTGTGCACCAGGAACTAAAAACAGAAGAGTGATCTATAACAAGACATTTTGCTGAAATTATTGAGTTTCAAGGGCAAAGAATTAAGAACAGGGGCATTTTAAAGGGAAAACAGACACATAATATCAGAAATATTAATTTTTTGGTAATTCATTAATTTAGGTAGTACTGATTGAATACCTACAATGTGCCAAAGGAGACCTCGTAGCATAGCGGGTTATGAGTTGGGCTATTAACTGAAAAGTCACCAGTTCTAATCTACCAGCTGCTCTACAGGAGAAAGATGAGACTTTCTGCTCGTGTAAAGATTTACAGCTTTGGAAAACCCTATACACGGTCATTATGAGTTGGAACTGATTCAAAGGCACATAACCACCACCACCACCACCACCACCACCACAATGTGCCAGGCCCTGTTTTAAGTGCTGAAGAGAAAGTGAAAAAATAAAATAAACTCCTGATCTCATGGAATCTATATTCCAGCAAGAGGGTACAGTCAATAAACGCATACAATGTTAATTTGTACTATGAAAAATGATAAAAAGAACGAAAATGTGAATAAGATGTGGTGATGGATATTGTTTTACATCAGTGGTAATCCAAGGTCATGGTGTGGCACTGCATGATAATGTACTAGACAATAAGGACAGAGGTTCAAATTCACCAGCCACTCCTCAGAAACTCTATACAGGGTCATTATGAGTTAGAACTGACTCAACACCTCTTTTCAATAGCAATCAAAGATCTCCCGGATATAAACGTTTTTAAACATAGACCTGAAGGAAATGAAAAAGTCCTAAGAATATTTGGGGATAAAGAGTATTCTAGAAAGAAAGAACAGCGAGTACAAATTTGTTTTTTTGTTTTTTGTTTTTAAGTTTTTATTGTGAATTGAGTGATAATTTGCATGGGAGAACATCAGTTTTACACTCATCATTTCATTACAATGATTACAATCTCCTCCATGCATCATCATTCAACAGTATTTGCTTCTATTCCCTCCGTGGGGTTTTTGTTGTTGTTGTTGTTTGTTTGTTTGATTGTTTGTTTGTTTTAAGGGGGATGTACACAAAACACTCAGGAATATATAATCATTTAAACAACCAAAGGGCACATAGTCTGCAAGCTTGCCTCCTGGCCACCAGCAGAATGTAAAAATCTTGAGGTGGGAGCATGCATAGTGGTGCAAGGAGCAGCAAGCAGACTCTATAGATGGAACATAATGAGTGATGAAATGACTAGAGTAGCACTGTAGGATAAGCATTGGACTGCTAACTGCTATGTTGGTGGTTCAAAGCCAGCAGCTGTTTGTCAGAACTCCCATACATTATCTCTATGAGTCAGAATCAATTCTAACACCACTTAACAACAACAACAAGGGAAAGGTGTAGTGACTTGTACTAGAATAGAATCAGTGTAAGAACTATGAAGTGGTCAGAAGTTGAATCTACGAGAGTAAGTCAAACATTATCTGCACTCCGATTATACTAAAATGCCTGTCCATGCCCACGGCTGATGACAACATTGAACACGCATGTGAAATGATTCGTTGAATAGATAAGTGACAGTGAATTATGTGGCAAATCAGCCGTGGCTCTGCCTATGAAATAATCCACAACAAACTTGGGTTTTGAAAAGTTGGTGCGAGATAGGTACTGAAACAACTCATAGAAGGGCATAAACAGAAGCATTTGGACATCTGCAAACAAAATTTGGATCAATACTTGAAGGAAGGTAAAGTTTCTTTTAAAATATATATACATATTAGTAACAAGACTTGGATTTATCACTACAAGCCTGAGAGTAAATGGCAGCATATTGAAAGGAAACATCCTTAATCGCTGACCAAGAAACCAAAAAGCCAATCAGCTAGAAGATTGATGCTTACAGTTTTCTAGGATTCTCAAGGGCCAGTATTGGAACACTTTTAAGTGTTCAACAATCAACAGTGCTCATTACAGTGAGATGCTCACTGGAGCGCTGAAGCCTAAACTTGGGATTAAATGCAGAGGACTACAGTCCAAGGGCATTGTGATCTTGCATGACAATAAACATCTGCACACCTCTGCCCACACTGTTGACACTCTGCAGAAACTTAGTTTTGAGGTGTTGAAGCATCCTCCATATAGTCCTGATCTTGCTCCATCATACTTTCACCTGCTTGGACCGCTGACAGCTGTCCTTCCAAGATGAAGAATCACCTCTGATGAAGTGAAGACAATAAATGGTGCATTCAAGGTAAGTTTGCAGCTCAGCCTAAGACAGTTTTAAATAAGGGAATGTGAAAGCTTGTTGACAGATGGACAAATTGTATTGAAAAGCAAGGAGATGATGTCAAAAATAATGTGTTTGTCTTTTCCAAAGTTAATTAAAATAAATTTGATAGCCAGATTGTGGATAATTTTTTTAATGTTTTATTGTGAATCATGTGATAGTTTACATGGGAGAACATTAGCTTTACATTCGTGTATCGTATATTGTTTCGTTGCCATGGTTACAATCCCCTCCATGCATCATCAACCAACCAAAGGGTATACCCTACAAGCCTGTCCCCCGGTCATCAGCACATACCCGCTCTCCCTCTCTGGGTTTAAAGTCCCCAGCTGCACCATCTTTCTACGTCATCGTCTCTGCCTCCATCTCTGGTGTCACTGCTTCTCTGGATAGGATCCTGCACTCTGCTCTTCTCCCTTGATGGTCCCAGGGACCTTTGCTCCTGAACTGCAAAATCAACCACTTCCCTCCTTTTGCTACAAAACATCCACCTTTACATTTCCAACCCTCACAATCGTCCTGATAACAATTATTCACTATTGTATCACAAGAGACCTATCTGCATCTCCTTTCATCAGCCCCACCCAGACAGACTGGAGAGATTCTACCTTCCTCCGCACCCTCTGGATCTAGGCTCCCTCTTGAGAGCTTGTGAGCCAGTCATTTCTTGCCTTTGTAGTGCCCCACTCCCATTTTAGGTAGCCAACGTCTAAGTTGCCCATCCCTGTCTACTCCATGTATGAAGGGGGTGGGAATGATCCTCACTGTAAAGATTTGTTCCCTCTTTTGAGCTACTGCATCCATAGGTGTAAGTCAAGTTTATCAAATTGTATCAGATTACTCTTTTTTTCCTCTTCTTTTCTTCTTCTAGTTGAGCTGTGATCATCCAGTCATTGAAGCCAGGTCAAATGGGTATTATATGCAAGTGTGGGTGTTCTTGTGCATATGCCCTCTCTTCTTATCAGCTGGACACTTCACTTTCCACTCTAGTCCTCTGTGGCTATGTCACTGACTCTGGGCCCAAAAGTCCCCAGGTCTTGTCACACTGGTGGCCCACCAGGTCTCCACCAGGGTTCACCAGAGTCTATTGAACATTGTAGGGCTTAACTTGCAGCTTCATTGCTGTTTTTCCCTCATTTCCCCTTATTGGTGATGAACATGGTCACCAATCAGAGCCTGTATTCCCACTGAGTCTTAGTCTTAAAAGGGGGTTTGCCCTGAGGGCACCCGACAGAGTGTGGATAATTTTTAACTTACTCTCATATTTTGAAAGTAGCATAACTTTCTTTGCTGAGGAACTACAAGTGAAGTGCAAGAGAAAAGGTAACTCCAAGGGTCTAGCCTGGACAAGTGGGTGAACAGCATTTGTACAGTATATCCAAAAGGAAGTTCCTCAGACTTTTCCTTAGCAATATTTCATCTCAACAACAGGGAAATAATACCTACAACATCTGAGAGAAGAAAAGCATAACTAAATGTACTCAGACAAGTCACTTCAAGTGTAAGACCAGCAGATAGGCACTATCACACATGAAAAATGAATAGTCTCCTCAAAAACAAACAAACAAACAAAAAAAAACTCTTTGACAATAAATTTAGTCATTCAAAACATCAAAGTTAATTCTAGGAGAAAATCTGTAGTTAAAAATAAACAATAACAACAAACTGGCAGTAAGCATTCCATCCCATAGCCTATAGACTAAGCAAATAGAAATTATGGTTATAGAACAAAAATTACACAAATGCTATTACTTTGGACAATGTGAAAGCAATGTATTTAATAAATGTCTTATATTGTGAGGAGGAAACAGAGTAATATGCTAATTGTTTTCATTTTTCACAATAGGGAGTTATTAAATAGTGGAGCTCTGGTAGCGTAGTGGTTACGAATCGGGCTGCTAACCTCAAGGCTGGCAGTTCGAAACTACCAGCAGTTCCGCAGGAGAAAGATGAGGTGTTCTGCTCCCATAAAGATTTGCAGCCTCAGAAACCCTGTGCAGGGTCACTATGAGTCGGAACCGACTCCATGGTACTTATCAACAATAACATTGGAATTTGGCTTTAAAACTACACTAATACTTTAATATTTATGGAATTTTCTTATTAACCTTGATGAATATTCTAGGAATTAAAATCTTGTAGTGAAAAAACATTCATCTAATATTCAACAATCCTTTCCATTTCAATTCCTTGAGTTTCTAATTTCATATTTTAAAAATTCCAGTAAAATTTAATGCATTTGTAGCAAAAATACCATGTAAAGTATGATTCCATCTTAGTAAAGTTATTTTCCTATCTATCTATGTGCCCATCCATTTATTCCCTTTTTATACCTATATGTATGCATGTTGTTGTTGTTGTTATGTGTCACGGAGTCAGTTCCGACCCATAGCGACCCTGTACAGGGTTTCTGAGGCTATAAATCTTTACGGGAGCAGAAAGCCTCATCTTTCTCCCGCAGAACAGCTGGAAGTTTTGAACTGCTGACCTTGCAGTTCGCAGACCGATTCATAACCACTACGCTATCAGAGCTCCCTAAATGGTTGTCACAGATCATTAATGATTATTCTTTCAAGGTAATATTAATTGGATAATTTTTTCTCAAAGACTTATTTTATTTTACCACCAACTATTTACATGTAAATACAAAACATGATGCATTTTTTAAATTAAATAACACACACACTCAGGTAGGTAAATAAAAGGCAGTATTTGAAAGCTTCAGGGGAAAAAATTTGACAAGTCCCCTAGTTTTTGCCTGGGCCCAGCTTTCCTGAGCATTTACACAAGCACCACATGAGGAAATTGGTGGTCAAGGCCATTAATGATTCTTAGGAAGCATGTTGTTGTTGTTGTTAAGTGCCTTCGAGTCGGTTCCGACCCATAGCGACCCTGTACAGGGTTTCCGAGGGTGTAAATCCTTACGGGAGTAGAAAGCCTCATCTTTCTCCCGCGGAGCAGCTGGTAGTTTTGAACTGCTGACCTTATGGTTCGCAGCCCAATTCGTAACCATTACGCTACCAGAGCTCCTTAGTCCTCCCCTAATTAGGGGCATCTGGTTGTAGAGAAATTTGGGCCAATGACTAGATGCCAACCAGCATGTGACCAAGATAGTGTGTGGGAGGGTAGGGGGAGAGGGAAGTGCACTCTGTTTCCAAGTTCACTATGAGGCCAGAGCGGTGCAAACAGGCAAGGGCTTTCCTACTAACTGAAAGACTGGGGGTTTGAACCCACTAAGAGGCACCTTGAGTGATATGTTTCTTGTCCCTTATGTGAGTTCACAGTTGTCTTATCTCCATATTAACCAATCATATGCTGTTATGGTTCTCAAAGTGACATCTTTGAAAACCATAAGCAGCACACAGTTCTACTCTGCAACCTATGGAATCACCATGAGTTGGTATTGACTTAACAGCAAATGGGGTTCTGTTTTAAGTCCACAATGGATAAAAAAAAGTCTCCACTTGTCAGGAGTATATCAAAGCTCGTAGTGTGTATTAAGTGTCCACTTTCAAAACAGTAAGCAGTGCCACTGAGAAACCAAGTGGCATCCCTGAAAACAACAGTGCCCAACTGGAAAGAGTCCTTTGTGACAGACCGAAAGACTCAGGACACCCGCTCCTCACATTAATTATCTAATCTGACCTTTATTTCACATTTAAACAATAGTTTAAAAATCTACTATTTGATGATTATTTGCACTAACTACTTACATTTGGCAGTAACTCCGAGAAGTAACACTAGGTGTGGTGTGTCAACGTGGCTGGATCATGATTTTCAATTGTTTTGGCAGTTATGCAATGATGTAATTTGCAGTTGTGTAATGCAAATTGTGTAATGAGGGTCGCTATGAGTCAGAACTACCTCAGTGGCACTTAACAGCCACAGTGATGTAGTCGTCCTTCATTTTGTAATCTGATATGACTTTCCTCCTTTTTGTATAATGCAGATTTTCACATAACAACTTTGGGACCTAACAATGTTGATAAATGAGGCGTGTGTGCATGCTCTGATTGTAGTAAGACATTTGACAGATTCTCTACAGAAGTCCATAGAGAAGTCCAAAGACAACTTAAAGAAGTCTCTAAAGGAGAAGTGTGCTGGAGGCTGCCAGGGCCTGGGGCTTTGACCCTGTCAAGGTCATTCCCATTGACAATTTGGATAAATAAATAAATGGAAAACATGCTGATAAAATCTGAAACGTCATGAGAGATAGGAGAATCCATTTTAAAGGATTCTATAAGCTGAATTTCAACCCAGTGTAAAGAAAACAAAAATTCTCACAAGTGGATCAATAGACAACATCACAATAAATGATGAAAATATTGATGTTGTCAAGGGTTTCATTTTACTTGGACCCACAGTGCTCTTGGAAGCAGCAGTCAAGAAATCAAATGATGCATTGGGAACATCTACTGCAAAAGACCTCTTTAAATTATTGAGGAGCAAAGATGTCCGTTTTACCAAGATCCAAGCCTTGTTATTTTTAATTGCCTCATATGCTTGCGAAAGCTGGACAATGAATAAGGAAAACTAAACAGAATTGATGCATTTGAATTGTGATGACAAAGAATATCGAGTATACTATAGACTGCCAGAACACGAAACAAAAACTAAAGCCAGAATACTCCTTAGAAGTGAGGATGCTGAGACTTCTTATATACTTTGGACATGCTCTCAGAAGGGATCAGACCCTGGAAGGACATCATGCTTGATAGCGAGTCAGTGAAAAAGAGGAAGACTCCCAACAAGATATATTGACACAGTGGCAGCAAAAATGAACCCAAATATAACAACAATTGAAAGGATGGTGCAGGACCAAACAGTGTTTCCTTCTGTTGTACACAGGGTGGCTATGAGTCAGAACTGACTCCATGGCACCTAACAACAACAACAGCATAAGCTGCAAGGTAACAAGCTCAGCTAAAGAAATACAGAATGGGAAATAACTAGTTTGTGAGCATTTCTTCAGGAAGAAACTTGGGGTTTTAGTTGTCTTATCTGCATATTAACCAATCATATGCTGAAGAGCATATGAAGAGCAGAGATGTCTGCTTGAGGACTAAGGTGTGCCTGACCCAGGCCATGGTGTTTTCAATAACCTCATATGGATGCGAAAGCTGGACAGTGAATAAGGAAGATCATAGAAGAATTGATGCCTTTGAGTTGTGGTGTTGGAGGAGAATACTGAAAGTGCCATGGACTGCCAAAAGAACCAATAGATCTGTTTTGGAAGAAGTGCAGCTAGAGTGCTCCTTGGAGGCCAGGATGGCTAAGCTTCGTCTCTCATACTTTGGACATATTCCGGAGGAAACAGTCGCTGGAGAAGGATGTCATGCTGGGTAAGGTGGAGGGTCAGAGAAAAAGAGGAAGCCCCCTAATGAGATGGATTGGCCAGGTGGCATCACTGACGGACTCAAGTGTGGCAGCGGTAGTGAGGTTGACCCAGGATCGGACAATGTTTCGTTCTGCTGTGCATGGGGTCGCTATGAGTCGGTTCTGACTCGATGGCACCTGACAACAACAACATGCTATTGTAGTTCTCAAAGTGACATCTTTGCTCTTTAATAATTAACAGAGGTCTTTTATAGCATATTTGCCTAATACAATACATCACCTGACTTCTTGGATGCTGCTTACATGAGTGTTGATTGTGGATCCCCAAACAATGAAGTCTTTGGCAACTTAAATCTTGTTTCTGTTTACCAAGATGTTATTTATTAGTCAGTTGTGAGGATTTTTGTTTTCGTTATATTAAGGTCTGTAGTGTTTAATCTTCATCAGTAAGCATTTCAAGTCCTTTTCACTTCCAGCAAGCAAGGTTGTGCTATCTGCATATTGCAGTTTGTTAATGAGTCTTTCTTCAATCATAATACCACATTCTCCTTCATATATTCCCACTTCTTGGTTTATTTGCTCAGCATACAGATTGAACAGTTATGGTGAAAAGATAAAATTTGATGCACAACTTTCCTCATATTAAAAATTCTATATCCCCTTGTTCTGTTTGAATTACTGCCTTTTGATCTATGTATAGGTTCTTCATGCTCCAAACTTATGGTTCCCTGAACACACTGTTCTCACTTGGGCTTTGTAGTGCATGCGGTTTCTTCTGCCTAGACACCTTTTCCATCTTCTTTATCAGAATACTCTTTTCTCAAGACTTAGCTGTTAGTCTGCTCCAGAGGGGGTACCCCACCCCTAATGTGGTCAAAACTATTAGTTCAAATCTTTTATAGCTTTTATCACATTGTATTGGAATCAGGTGCTTTCTTTGTCTCTGCAGTTAAACCCTAAGCTCTTGTGTCTTTGCCCAATGTATCCCCATAACTGAGTACAGTGCCCACGTACACAATGACTAATAACTAAATGTTTGACAGTTTGGATGAATAGGTAGATGAATGCAGTACAATGACATCTCCAGGTGGTGTAGCAAGGCTTAGGAACAAATGGTCCTAGGCCATACCCTCTCCAGTGTTCAGTAAACCTGGGACTAACTCCAAGCTTGGGGTTGTTGGTTCTTCTGAGATTTTTTTGAGTGAAGCTGAACTTCTAAGTTCAGTTTGCTCACTGGTGAAAAGGATTATATTGATGGCTCTAGCCAGGGCAGCTTCACAAAGCAGAGAGAAACTTGTGCATCCTGTGTTCACAAAGCGCCACTACCATCTTGAAATTCTTAATAATTTTTGAACCAGGAGCTCCACATTTTCATTTTTCATTGTTGTTGCAGTGCTAACTCATAGTTGCAGTGCCAATTTGCACCTTAGTCCTCAAGCTGACATCTTTGCTCTTCAACACTTTAAAAAGGTCTTGTGCAAATCAACCAACTTGACCTCATAGATGTGTACATAGTATTCAATCCAACAACAACACAATACACATTCTTTCCAGTGCACATGGAACATTCTGCAGAATAGACCATGTTTTAGGCCACAAAACAAATCTCCATAAATTTTTAAACATCAAAATACTACAAAGCATATTTTCAGACCACAATGCTGTAAAACTAGCAATCAACAATAAGAAGACCAAGGAAATAAAGTCAAATACATGGAAACTGAATAACACCCTGCTGAAAAGCGACTGGGTAATAAAAGAAATCAAATGTGAATTCATAAGGTTCCTAGAAACAAATGAGAATGAAAACACAACATACCAAAATCTTTGGGACACAGTGAAATCGGTGCCGAGAGGTCAATTCATTGCGATAAATGCACACATCCAAAAAATAAGAAAGAACCAAAATTAACACATTGACACACATTAGAAACAGACCAACAGAGGGAACCTACAGTCACCAAAAGAAAAGAAATAATAAGGATTAGAGCAGAAATAAATGAGATGAGAAACAGAAAAACTATAGAAAGAATCAACAGGACAAGAAGCTGGTTCTTTCAAAGGATTAATAAAATTGACAGACCACTGGCAAACCTAACAAAAGGAAAGAGAGAGAAGACACAGATAGAAAAACCGACACGCATTAGAAACAACATGGGTAATGTCACAATAGAGCCAAAGGAAATCAAAAGGATAATAACAGAATACTATGAAGAGTTGTACTCCAACAAATTTGAAAACTTAGAAGAGATGGATACATTTTTAGAAAAACACGACTTACCTAAACTTACACATAATGAAGTCGAAAACCTGAATAGACCCATAACAAAAGAAGAAATTGATCAGGTCATCTAAAAACTCCCAACCAAAAGAAGTCCAGGCCCAGATGGTGTCACTGGTGAGTTCTACCAAACATTCAGGGAAGAGCTGTCACCAATTCTACTGAAATTATTCCAAAATATAGAAGAGGAAGGAAAACTTCTAATACATTTTATGAAGCAAGCATAACCCTCATACCAAAATCACGGAAGGATATCACTAAGAAAGAAAATTATAGACCAATATCCCTCATGAACATGTAGATGCAAAAATCCTCAACAAAATTCTAGCCAACAGAATCCAGCAGCACATAAAAATAATAATAATAATACATCATGACCAAGTGGGTTTTATAACAGGGATGCAAGGATGGTTCAACATTAGGAAAACAATCAATGTAATTCACCACATAAATAAGAAAAAGGAAAGGAACCACATGATCATATCAATTGATGCAGAAAAGGCATTTGACAAAATCCAACCTCCATTCCTGAAAAAAACACTCAACAAAGTAGGAATCAAAGGGAAATTCCTCAGCATAATTAAAAGCATATATATAAAACCAACAGCCTATATTACTCTCAATGGAGAGAAACTGAAAGCCTTTCCTCTGCGAACCGGAACCAGACAACCTGATATTGTTTTGGAAGTCTTAGCTAGAGCTATACAGCAAGATAGGGAAATTAAAGGCATCCAAATTGGCAAAGAGAAAGTAAAACTCTATTTGCGGACAACACATTAACAACACAACACACCACCAGAGCTCCATATGTTTAACAATTGTGTTATTGTTATATACCATTAAATTGGTACCGACCCATAGCAACCTTATGCACAGCAGAAGGAAACACTGCCCGATCCTGGGCCAACCTCACTACTGTTGCCAAGCTTGAGTCCATCAATGCTACCACTTGACTAATCCATCTTGTTGGGAGTCTTCCTCTTTTTCTCTGACCCTCCACCATACCAAACATGATATCCTTCTCCAGCAACTGGTCCCTCCTGACAATATGTCCAAAGTATGAGAGACAAAGTTTGGCCATCTTGGCCTCTAAAGAGCACTCTGGCTGATGGTTTTTCAAAGCATGCTAAATCCATATAGTGTTTGTACATGGTTATTAAGATTTGGGTTTTTTGTTTTGGACTTTTTATTGTGATTTGAGTGCAAGCTTACAGAGTAAGTTGGTTTTCCATTTCCACAATAATTCATATATATTTTGATTCCTGACATTGATTGCAATCCCTGTAATGTACCAGCACTTTTCCCACCTCCTCCTATGTTTACTGTTTCCATTCATCCTCTTTATCTCCCTTCCTGCCTGTTGAGCTTTATCCTGGGGCAAATGCTGCCCTTTTGATCTCTGTGGTTGATAGTTCTAAGGACATGTACCTCCCTGGAATTTTTGTTCACCTTTTAGACATGACCTGGATTCTTGGTATGACACTGTAGGATCAACACTGGACTGCTAATCACAAGATGGGCAGTTCAAACCCACCAGCCTCTCCTTAAAAACCCTATACAAGGTCAGTGTGAATCAGAACTGGCTTGACAATATTTAACAACAACAACAATATAGAACTGTCTATTGTCAATACACCCCTGTGGCTAAAAGTTGAGCATGGGGTGAGTTCAGCTAAGGTTTGAAGAGTGAATAAGGGCCCATTTTTAAAGGCACCCAAGTCTCCTGAACCTGATACCTGTTGGTACTCCTTACCAGTCTCGACCACTGTGGGCTCCAGAGGACAACATCAAACATGGATTCTCCAAGGGCAGAGACCTTTCCTCCAGATCTGTGTTATAGGGGCAGACAGGACAATCTAGAGGCCTGCCACCACCATTCTACTGTGCATCCCTGTGAGTCTCAGGTTTTCCCCTATGAGCTTAGCATAATATCCTCCAACTGCCTTTCAAGGTGGTTGTTGTTGTTAAGTACTGTGGAGTCGGTTCCGACACATAGTGACCCTGTACAGGGTTTCCAAGGCTGTAAATGTTTATGGGAGCAGAAAGCCTCATCTTTCTCCCGCAGAACAGCTGGTAGTTTCGAAATTCCAACCTTGAAGTTAGCAGCCCGATTCGTAACCACTACGCTACCAGAGCTCCTTTCAAGGTGTTAAGAGTATTCAATAAAATGTAGGAAGCGGGCTTTTTGAAAGTTTCCAAGTTAACTACTGTTGTTATTTTTTGAAAAAGAGTTGGCTGTGCAGAGCTGCTAATCAGTCCTAACTGACGTGCCTGACAATAAATACCCTGGGGACTCTCAGCCATCCTCAGACAGAAAGCAACAACTGGTGACCCTTACTCCTACATAAGGATGTGCCGGAGCTGTGCCCCTTTGGAAAGGGAGGAGTACAATCTGCTGCCATGCCTGCCTGTCCCCCGAAACTTAATAGCAATATTTACTTAAACATTTATTAAGCACTTGTTAAGGAGCCCTGATGGTGCTGTAGGCAAAGCATTGAGCTGCTTACCACAAGGTCAGTGGTTCAAATCCACCAGCAGCTCCACAGGAAACATGAATTTGTTTGCTCCCATAAAAATGCATACTCTCAGAACCTCTAAGGAGCAGTTCTACTGTATTCTATTTAGGGTTACTAAGAGTTGAAATTAACTCAATGGCAGTGGAATTGGTGTTGGGTTATGTGCCTACACTGTTCCAAGTGTTTCATCAAATTAACCCATTTAATCATCATAACAATCCAGCTGGGTAAAACTTTCTCCATTGTACAGGAAATAGCTCAAAAAGAAATAGCTCAAAAAGGTAAAGTCTTAACAAGTCACACAGTCAGTTCAAGGCGAGGCAATTTAGCTCCAGAGTCTATATATGTCTGTCCTAGAAATCATATTACCCCTAACAGAACCATGGGATTCCATTAGCCAAAATAAGCCCTGGCCATCATCTACTCCAACCTCACTGTTTTGTTTTGTTTTTCTTAAAAGTTTTTAGTTTTATTACAATATTATGTTGTTGTTGTTGTCAGGTGCCATCCTCATAGCAACCCCATGCACAGCAGAACAAAACAATGTCCGATCCTGGGCCAACCCCAGCACCACTGCCACACTTGAC
>NW_006408603.1:7465749-7512107 GCF_000296735.1 Chrysochloris asiatica
GCAAATGGAAGAATTGAAGAGGTCCAAGAGCTGAACAGAAA
Organism: Chrysochloris asiatica; assembly: GCF_000296735.1. Classification (NCBI taxonomy): domain Eukaryota; kingdom Metazoa; phylum Chordata; class Mammalia; order Afrosoricida; family Chrysochloridae; genus Chrysochloris; species Chrysochloris asiatica. The sequence continues at coordinate 7,465,791 of NW_006408603.1, forward strand.
ATTTCAAAGATCAGCTCGAGAAGATAAAGCCAAATACTATAATAAAATATGCAAGGATTTATAGAGTTAGAAAACCAAAAGGGAAGAACACGGTCAGCATTTCTCAAGCTGGGGGAACTGAAGAAAAAAATCAAGCCTCCACTTTCGTTATTGAAAGATTCTCTGGGCAAATTACAGTATTATAAGGATATAATTTTTTTTTAATTTTTTAAAATGTTTTATTGTGAATTATATGATAGTTTACATGGGAGAACATTAGTTCTATTGTATATTGTTTCATTGTCATGGTTCCAATCCCCTCCATGCATCATCAACCAACCAAAGGGTATACACTGCAAGCCTGCCCCTACACTACCTGCCCCCCCCACCCCACTCCCAGTCTTCAGCACACAGTCGCTCTTCCTCTCTGGATCTAAAGTCCCCAGCTGCTCATCGTCTCTGCCTCCATCACAGGCATTGCTGCTTCTCTGGGTAGGGTCCTGCTGTAGGCTCTTCTCCGTTGATGGTCCTAGGGACCTCAGCTCCTAGACTGGAAAGTTAATCACTCCCTTCCTTGCTATAAAACATCTACCTTTACATTTCCAACCCTCACAATCAGTCCTGATAACAATTATTCACTATTGTATCACAAGAGACCCTTCATCAGCTCTACCTAGACAGATTGGATAGTACTCACTGGAGATTCTGCCTTCCTCCATGCCCCCTGGCTCTAGGTTCCCTCTTGAAAGCTTGTAAGCCAGTCACTTCTTGCCTTTGTAGCTCCCCCCCTCCCCATTTTGGGTAGCCAATGTCCAAGTTGCCCATCCCTGTCTACTCTGCGTGTGGAGGGGGGTGGGAATGAGTCTTGCTGTAAGGATTTGTTCCCTCTTTTGAGTTACTGCATCCATAGGTGTAGGTCAAGTTCATCAAATTGTATAAGATTACTCTTTTTTTTCCTCTTCTTTCTTCTTCTGGTTGAGCTCTGATCATCCAGTCAATGAAGTCAGGTTAAGTGAGTATTATCTGCAAGTGTGGGTGTCCTTGTGCATATGCCCTCTCTTTTTATCAATGGCACATTTCACTCTCCACATTGTACGGCTTAGCTCGCCACTTCATTGCTGTTTTTCCCTCACTTCCCCTTATCCGTGACAAGCGTGGTCACCAATCAGAGTGTATATTCTCATTGAGTCTTATTCTTGGAAGGGGGTTTGCACTGAGGGGACCCGACCACTTGCCTTGATGTTTCCTGGGCAAGCAACTTGTTTGTTCTTGTAGTAACAGTCCATCTGCCTCTATTGTTTTGTATTTTTCTGGTACAGCCTCTCTGTTTTAAGATAAATAAACTGGGGCCTTATTAGAAAGAGAACACACCCAAACACTCACTCTTGTGCATCGGCCAAACCGTGCAAACCCAGGCCTTCTGACTCTCTCTCGACCTCACTCTCTATGGCCCACCTGGCTACTCCTGGGTCCGTGACTAGGCTAAAAGGACCCGGGAAATAGGTTCCTAGGAGCTAACTCCCACAGCCTCAACCTTGAGGGCCCATGCCAAAGAACTGAGCTGTTTCAATACTGATAAAAAATCAGACTGGACAGGTCAGCCCTGGAAAAAGCAAGTTGAGACTGCTTTCTGGAGCAAAATCAAATCCACCATTTGCTCTGGCAGACAGAGTAGTTTCTTTCAGGTTATTTCTGTTCAAGGAGTCAAGAGCTGGGCGAGACTGGCAACTAAATCAGAGTCTTTTATAGAACTTAATGCACAGGGACAGAGGAAGGAGATTCATCCAAGGCCCAGCCCATCAACTCAAGAGACACATTTCTGCCAGGACATGAGCCAACCTGAGCCTCCCATCCCACCCAGCCCAGCTTCCTATATCAGGATCCCATTGACCCCCTACTCTGAAGTGAGCTCTGGTGCTTCCTCCCTTCCCCCTCTCCAGCCCCTCCTTGCCCTCTGCTGATGTGCACCTTCTTTGAGCCGCTATAAATAAATGATGTCTGGATTGATTAGAGCATTCGCTTTCCTTCTAGCAACAACACTGACCTCTCATTTCTGAAATCTGGCTGCCAGCTAGCATCACTCAAATTTCCTTTTGCACTTGAGCTGAAAGAAGCCTTGCCTGGGAATCCAAGAACACTAAATCTGGAGTCAGGAAATGAGAGTTCAAGTCCTGATCCTGCTGCTGACTCCCTGTGTATCCTTGGGCAAGTCACTCAACTCTCTGAGTCTCAGTAAAGAGGATGGTCATTTCTGACCACCATCCTTACAGAATCATTGGAAGACATTAAGTGAGCTAAATTTGAAAATACAGCCATTGATAATGCCCAGTGAAAAATGCCCCTTTCCATTGATATTAAACAGGATTTTAAATATTGTTCAGGGAGAAGCAATTCCTGCTGTAAGTGAAAAGTTCAGGATACAAAATTATGTATGCAGTCTTTAAAGGGGGAAACAAAACACATAAATGAGGCTTGTGTTGGTCTTTATTGTCATCAAGTCAGTTCTGACTCACGGGGACTCCATGTGTTCCAAGAGTAGCACTGCTTCATAGAGTTTTCAAGGTTGGGACCTTCAGAAAAGCAGATCACCAGGCTTGTCTTCCAAGGTGCTGCTGGGGGCTTTTAACCATCAACCCTGCAGTTAGTACTCAAACTTTTAACCATTTGTGACACTCAGGGACTGGAAGATAGATGACAAAATGCTGACTGAAGATGTCTCAGATTATTAGGATTCAGTTAACGCTTGACTGCTAACCAAAAGGTTGGAAGTTTGAGTCTACCCTCAGGCATCTCATAAGAAAGGTCTGGTGATATAGGCCTGGAAAAAGTCAGCCTTTGAGAACCTTATGAAGCACAGTTCTACTCTGACACACATGAAATGGCCACAAGTTGAAATCAGCCATTGTCGGATAAGCACTGGTTACTTACTAATTTATAGTGAACAATTCCACATTTTTCTCTCCACATCAAAGATTCTGATTCTAGGCACGGCTGGCATCTGCTGTCTCACTCCCAACTCGACAGCGCCTTCCTACAGGATCAAAGCCTCTTTGCAAATTTACAATCCCTGAAGCGGATGGAGTACCTCGTAAGCAAGATAAATCCAAGGACTAATTTTACTTACTTACTAATTTATTAAAAATAGCTTCAAGTGTTTTTCACTAACGTGAAATTTTTCATTACAGATTAGCAAATAAGCATAAGTAAATTCATACCTCGGTTATTAGGTAATCTGCCCTTTAATCAACAATAACGGGTACAAGTTACCTACTTTATGAGCTTCTCTTATTTCTACAATTAGCATATATTCATAGTTAACAAAGTTGTTGTGAAGTTCTGTGGAGTCGGTTCCAACTCGTAGTGACCCTGTATAGGATTTCAAGGAGCGGCTGATAAGCTTGAACCTGCTGACCTTGTGGTTCAAACCAACCTTGCAGTCCAGCGCATTAGCCTGCAGTGCCACATCAGGACTCTAATTAACAGGGTTGTTGTTGTTGTAGTTAAGTGCCATTGAGTCGGTTCTGACCCATAGCGATCCTGTACAGGGCTTCCGAGGGTGTAAATCTTTACGGGAGTAGAAAGCCTCATCATTCTCCCACGGAGCGGCTGGTAGTTTCGAACCGCTGACCTTAAAGTTTGCAGCCCAATTTGTAACCACTATGCTACCAGAGCTCTATTAAAATGTTTTTAGTCTTTTAAATCAAGAAAAGCATTTATTAGAAAGTTGTAGCTTTATCGCATAAAACTGAATGTGGTAGAGTACAGATAGTCCCTGATTTACCAGGGGTTCCATTCTAACGACTCTGTCATAAAGAATTAAAGTGTTTTTATCATCATTATTATTAAGGTTTTTTTTCTTATTCTCAAGTTGCTCAAACAGAGAGATACCATCAGTGGTCAGGTGGAAGCTGCAAAACTGCCCTGCACCATGCATTCGAGAGAGGGAGGGACACAGGCCCACAGTGAGGGACCAGACAAACTGCCAAGCCAGGATCCACAGACACATCTACCTATGTCTCTATGGGCCATCCCAGGACAGCAGGGCTGGAAGGAAGCTCAGAAACCTCAAGACATCCCCTACCTACCCCCACCTTCATCCTCCCACCCTGTTTTCCAGATCAAGTCTGAGACTCAGATAGGGAAAGTGACTTAGGCCCTTGTCCCTACTTCTGCAACCCCCTGCCCACTTCTACAACTTTTCTGTGTCTTTGCTGGGAGACCCAGAAAGGGTTTGACACCCCCACCCCCACTCCAAGCTAGCTTTTTTCTGCTCTTAGCTTTTTCTTACTTCACTTCCCAGTCATCTGGCTAGCATATCCACCAGGGAGTCTGAATGATGAATATGAACTAAGACACAACACAAGGGGCTATAAAAAGTTCATGGAACACTCATCTTTTAATTGCATTTTTCCAAAACTTTCTAAAGCCCTCATATAATTCAGAATGCCAATCTGCCATGTCTCTGTCCAAAAAATGTGCCATTTCAGACATCAAATCCTCTACTATTGAGTTGACTCTAACTCACAGCGACCCTATAGTTCTGAAACTAAATCTTTATGGAAGCAGACAGCCTCATCTTTGTCCCGAAGAGCAGTTGGTGGGTTTAAACCACTGATGTTGTAGTTCAGATCCCAATGCCTAACCCACAGCACTACTAGGACTTCTTGTTTCAGATACAGTAGCTGAATAAAAAGACATAAAATTGAGAGATCATAGAGATTTTAACATAACCCCTTTGTCTTGCAGAGAAGGAGATTAACATTTAGAAACTTTGAATAGCTTGCCAGGGTAAAGATATGTCAAATCACAAACCCAGCTTTTTAAAATTGCCAGCTCAGTGCTCTTTTCCATTACAATCTGTTGCCCTTAAAAAGAAAAGTAGTGATCCACATTGTGACTTCATAGGTCATCAGTACAGATTATATTCTATATATGATTCAAGATATTTGGAACACATGCATAATATTCAGACTCCTGGTTTGGCTCTGTAAAATAAGCCCTTGACTGCTAACCATGAAATTGATGGTTCAAATCCACTAGCTGCTCCTCAGAAGCTCATTATGAGTCTGAGTCAACGAGATGGATTGGCCAAGTGGCAGCATCAATGGACTCAAGTGTGGTAACAGTAGTGAGGTTGGCCCAGGATCAGTCAGTGTTTCATTCTGCTGTGCATAAGGTCGCTATGAGTCAGTACTGACTCAAGGGCACCTAACAACAACAACATGGGATGGGGTGAGGGGAGAGAGGGGAAGGTGGCGCACAGGGTAGGGAGTAGACACAGGATACTTTGGGTGCTGGGTGGGCAATACATAAGAAGGGGGAGGGGAATGAAAAACAAGACAGATGGGAAAACAGGTAGGTTTGCATGGGCTAAGTGGGACAAAGGTAAATAATGATGTATGCACAACCTTGGAAAAACAGGGCTGTGGGATACAAGGATTGAATCCCATGGTTTGAATGGGTAAAAGAGAGAAATAATGTTAATATGCTTGGCTGTCTTTTGATTCTTGGTTTCCCTTGCCTACTACTGTAAAATAGACACTTGAGTGAGAGAGAAAGGAATCACCAGAACATCACCAAGAAAGCTTGTAAGTCCATCTTCAGCCTATAACTGATTGGAACATCTAAAATGGGACTAGAACTTGCCCAGTGAAGGAGGCTTCCTGCGGAGGCTTTGTACTGCATAAGACCATAGGTGGAATCCTGATCTCCATCCAGAAGCTTCTGAGCTGGGAAACTTCTACTTGAAAAGACAAGTAGACCAGCTTGGAGCAGCTAGAAGAACAGAACATACTTCTTGAAAGAAAGACCAGCAGGAAAAATCAAAAAACAATTAACAGCAGTCCAATTGACTGCTATAAGAAAAGGCAAGTTGTTTGCCCGGGAGCCATCAAGGCAAGTGGTCAGGTCCCCTCAGGCCAAACCCCCTTCCAAGACTAAGATTCAAGGAGAATAAACAAGCAGGCATGTGATCTTGCTGGTGACCACATTAGTCATCGATAAGGAGAAGTGGGGGAAAAACAGCAATGAAGTTGTGAGCTAAGTCTGACCACGTTCAATAGACTCCTGTGAACCCAGGTTGAGACCTGGTTGCCCAGCAGTATGACAAGACCTGGGACTCCTGGGTCCAGAGACAGGGACGTGGCTTCAGAGGACTAGAGCAGAGAGTGAAGCATCCAGCTGATATGAAGTGAGAGGAGATGCACAAGAACACCTATACCCATTTGACCTGGATGATCAGAACTCGACTAGAAGAAGAAAGAAGAGGAAAAACAGAGTAACCCACTACAATTTGATGAACTTGATGTATACTTATGGATGTAGTATCTTAAAAGGGAACAAATCTTTACAGTGAGGATCATTCCCATCCCCTCGGCATACAGGGTTAACAGGGATGGGCAACTTAGACATTGGCTACCCAAAAAGGCGGGGGGTGGGGGTGGGGGGCTACAAAGGCAAGAAGTGATTGGATTACAAGCTTTCAAGAGGGAGTCTAGTTCCAGAGGGTGCCGGGAAGGTAGAATCTCCACTGAGTGGTTGCCAACCTGTCTGGACAGGGCTGATGAAAGAAGATGGGGATAAGACTCTTGTGGTTCAATAGTGAATAGTTGCTATCAGGACTGATTGTGAGTGTTGGAAATGTAAAGGTAGATGTTGGAAATGGAAAGGAGGGAAGAGGTTGATTTTGCAGTCCAGGAGCAGAGGTCCCTAGGACCATCAAGGGAGAAGAGCGGAGTGCAGGGCCCTATCCAGAGAAGCAGTGACACCAGAGATGGAGGCAGAGACAATGATGTGGAGATATGGAGTGGTTGGACTCAGGGAGGGAGAGGGTCTGTGTGCTGATGGCCAGAGGGCGGGCTTGTGGGATGTACCCTTTGGTTATTTAATGATACATGGAGGGGGTTGTAATCATTGCAATGAAACAAAATATGATAGGATGACTGTAAAGCTAATGTTCTCCCATGTAAACTATCACATAATTCACAATAAAAACTTAAAAAAAAAGAAAGAAAGAAAGAAATGGTCCATGGCCAACCATTTCAAAAGGTAGCATATGATTAAGAGTCAAAGATACTGAAGGAAGACGTCCAAACTGTACTGAAGGCATTGACAAAGAACAAAACTCCAGGAACTGATGGAATAAAAATTGAGAACTTTCAATAAACTGATACGGCGCTGGAGGCACACATTCACCAATGCCAAGAAATTTGGAAGACAACTAGCTGACCAACTGATTGAAAAAGATCCATATTTGTGCCATTTCCAAAGAGAAGTGACCTAACGGAATGCAGAAATCATCAGACAATATCAATAATATCAAATAAATTTAGCCCTGGGCAGTGTTTTGTTCTGTCATTCAGAAGGTTACTATGAGTCAGAATCGACTCAATAGAACTTAACAACAACAACACCCCCATAACCACCATAAATTGTTTATCAAAAAAACCTTTTCTTAACTTTTTACAACATTGGTCTCAAATACAATATTGTCCTTTTATGATTAACTAATTTCACTCAGCATAATATCCTCCAAGTTCTTCCATGTTGTGAAGTGTTTCACAGATTTATTGTTATTCTTCAATGTAACATAGTATTCCGTTGTGTGTATGTGCCAATGTTTGTGTAACTATTCTTCTATTGATGGGCATTTAGGCTATCTCCATCAAAGGGATGAAAAAGAAGATGGAAAGAAAAGAAAGGAAAACAAAAGCAGAGACAGCAAAGATAAAATCCAAGGGAATGGAAAGAGGAAGAGGAGGAGAAAAAATAAAGAAACAAAAACAATGAAACATTAAGAGGGAAAAAAAGAACAAATCCAAAATCAAAAACCAAAAAACAATGCAGCTGGTGGACCTGGAAATAAGAAAACTCTGGGGGGCTCCTGCAAGACAAGAAGCTCATGAGGCTGGTGTGGGAGAAGTTCTTATCAGCCTCAGTGTTATCTATGTTTAGTGCACTCAATCTAGAAGTAGTTTGTGCAGGCCCTTGATGGAACTAGTCTAGTGACTGTTAGAACCACAGGGTAGTTGGGTATAGGGGAACTGGTTAAATACTAGTCTGGTGACTCTGCACGTTCTGCAGGTTCTAAGCGGAGCCCCCTGAATTCAGGCGCCAAAACTGCATACAAAATCAGCCCAGCCATGGCTCCCAACTTCGTGACTCCAAATTCCTGGAGAGAAGGGACTGTTCTGGGGGTGGATGAAGGTGGGAACTGGACACACCTATTGTCACCAAGGTAGCATAGGGGAAAAGAAGGAATCTCACTTTTCCAGTCCCTTGTGTGACTCTGCGCCACCTTCTATTGCCAAAGTTGCTCACAAAGGTTCAAGATGGTCTTGCCTCATCTGGCTGGCCACTTACCAGTCAGTCTCTCCCTCTTGCTGTCCCTCCTCAGCTTCTCCTCCCGGCAAGCACTTAATCTATTTCTCTAACCTTCTGATGTTCCAGGTTCCAGGATTTTCATCTGTGTCTATTTTATTTGGTCTTTCATATCTTTGTTGTAGAAGGTCTGTGTGATACATATACCTAGTCTGCCATCTTACTGGAAGATCTCCTTTCATCTTTTTTTTGAAGCTTGCTGTGCTATTCAATATTTTATTCATATAATCCCTCCATATTGCAACTAAAGACTTGAATGGTTCTTTACTTCCTTCAATGTGAGAAATACTATGTGTGTTCTGTCTTTTTGGTTTTCTAACTCCAGATCTTTGCATATTTCTTTATAATACTTTACTTTGTCTTCTCAAGTTGTGCTTTGGAATCCTCTGTTCAGCTCTTTTACTTCATCATTTCTTCTATTCTCTTTAACTTAGTTAGGAGAAAGCTTCAGAGACTCTTCTGACATCCATGCTGGTCTTTTCTTTCTTTCCTGTTTTTTACGGACCTATTGCTGTCTTCATGTATAATGCCCTTGATGTCATCTCAAAATTTGCCTGGTCTTCTTTGGTCACTAGTTTGCAATGTGTCAAATCTATTCTTGAGTTTGTCTTTGAGTCCATGTGAAATATACTCAATTTTGTACTTTGATTCTCATGGATTTGTTTTAATTTTCTTTAGTTTCAACTTGAATTTGTATATTAGTAATTGATAGTCTGTTTCACAATTGACCCCTGGCCTTGTTCTGACTGATGATACTGAGTTTCTCCATTATCTCTTTCCAGAAATGTAATCAATTTGACTTCTGCATATTCCATCCAGTAAGTAGTCACCATTTGTGTTGTTGAAAAGGTATTTCCAATGACTAGGTCTTGCAAAATTCTATCATGTGTCCTCTGGCATCATTTTTATCACAAAAACCACATTTTCCAACTATTGACACCTCTTCTTCTCTATTCCTAATTTTCAAATTTCAATCATCAATAGTTATCACTGCATCTTGATTGTGTGTTTGATCAATTTCAGACTGCAGACGCTGATAAAAATCATCATCTTTGGCATCAGTGGTTGGTGTGTACATTTACATAGTGATTGTTTTAACTGGTCTTCTATGTAGGCATATGGATACTGTTCTATCATTGAGATAGAAATGAAACAACCTACTTTAGAAGCATTAGGGAGTTTCTTCTAAGTCTACTCCCAGCTATCTTGTTGCATAGACTTATTTCTGCTTGCTCTGTCTTCATTGTGCCCATAAAAAACAAGGCTACTGCTGACAAGGCCAGGGGCCAATTGTAGAACAGACTATCAATTAGACTCTTTTATATAGTGTCCTTACCTCCGCCTCTTCCTGCCTTTCTCCATACCCCCACCTCCAGATTTCCCTCAAACCAGCCTTCCTTGTCCCTAGTACCTCCAATGGAAAGGACAGTTCCAGGTTCTTTGCCAGGAATCCCAGGCTATAAACATTTCCAAAGAAGAATGTATGCAAAGGGAATTCAGGCAACCTTAAAGAGAAGGTCTCCCAGAATCCCTGGTCACTTTCTATTCCTCTTACCTTCAGGATAAGAATTTCTCTTCATAAAGTTAAAGGTTCTCAGGCTGAGAAAGTCATTCAATGAGTATGTAAGCACCTACTCCATATGCCTGATCTTATGCAAGTCTTTTCATTTATGGGGTTTATTTAATTCAAGCCACACCACAATCCCAAGGTCCACATTGTACCAAGGAGAAGATTGAGATCTGAAAGATGAAGTCATCAATGGTCTCTTCAGCTACGCAAACATGGATTCATCAGGTGCTCCAGGCACAAGGTAAGTAACTGGAATCCATAAAAAGATAAATGTGTTTCTCACCTTTGAGAAGTTCATAACTAAAGACTTTCAACATTGAAGAAATCTTGGGATCCAGATTATACTTTACAGAGGCCAGTGTCAGGCAAACAGACATGTAATGAAAACATCATGACACTGTGTGATTCTAAATTATGTAGTTTCACCACATGTGCTTTACAGAGATCAGAAATGGAAAGAAGCACTGCATGCTGTGGAAATACATGTACCCTTGTCTGGGAGTTCATAACAGGTGCCAAAAAGTTGTTCTCCAATCACAAGTAGGTCTAGACTATTCAGGGGACTTACAGGATATTTTGTGTCTTTCCCCTTTCTCTACACACCCCCAACACACATACATGACACATCGGATACACTCACAGTTATTTGTTATTGGGTGCCATTGGGATAGTTAGGACTCATAGTAACACTATAGGACAGGATAGAATTACACCATAGGGTTTCGAGGAGATGACCAAGCCTTTTATCCTATGGTCTGGGTAGTGGGTTTGAACAAAGGGTTAATAACTGAGCACTTAACCATACACCACCAGGGCTCCTTCACTACCATTTAGAGGTGGGTATTACACTTTCACTACCTAAGCTTCCATGGAGCTTCCACCTCCCCCAGATGTAGACAGCAGAGAGGCAGCTACTTGGCTGGGTGCCCAGGAAGCCCCTCATCCTCTCCAGACCCTGCCCTGGGTGCTCCAGGAAATGAGTACCTGACAAGCTGACAATAGCCACAGGCCACCCCACATCCCTCTCCCCAGCCCAGAAAAGCCCAGCCAAAGCAGATAGGGCTTTTTAACCAACAATTAGCTTGAATTTTTCATTAGTTGCTGCTTCCTTTGTAGTTCCTGCCTCAATTTCATTCAAATCACCAAGTTATGTATAGCTGGGGAGGCCCAAGCAAGTCCCAAAAGAGATCCCAGCGGAAGGTTGGGTTAAGGATCCCCTGAACTCATTCTGAAGTGGACCCCTAATGAAGTCGATTATAAATTACTTCCATTTCCTCTAAGCAGTTCATGATCTCCTTCAAAAAGGCATTTCCATAAGCACCAATGAAGTCGATCATGCTGCAAGGACTTGCACTCTCCCCTATTGAGAAGGAGGAAGATAACTAGTACAGAGATAACACAGATGGTGAAAGTGTTAAGGAGGAGGTAGATGCCTTACATTTTTACAACAGTCCATGGTTTGCAGACTCTTTCACTTCCAGACTCTCATGTTAACCTGCTTACACCCTATGAAGTCACTGTCATCCTTACTACCAGTCTCCAATTTATAAAAGGAGTCCCAGAATGGTGCAGACAGTTAAGTGCTCAACATACTAGCTGAAAGATTGGAAGCTCAAACCCACCCAGAGGTACCACAGAGGACCGGCTTGCAGATCTTCTGGAAATTCACAGCCATGAAATCCCTTTGGAGCAGTTCTACTCTGCACACACGGGGTCATCATGAGTCAGAATCCACTCAATGGCGACAAACACAAGTTTACAAAAGAGGAAACTGAGCTTCAGGAATCAAGTAGGTTTTGTCCAAGGACACAAAACAAGTGAGTAGCTGAGATAAGATTCAGACCATGCCTTCTCATGGCAATTCCAGGTTGAAATTCCAAAGCAAGGTCACTAACTAGGTACCGTAGGATGAGCACTGGACTGCTAACCACAAGATCAGCAGTTCAAACCTACCAGCTCCTCTACAGGAGAACAATTAGGCTTTTTGCTCCCGTAAAGATTTACAGCCTCAGAAATCCTATACAGGGACGAGATGAGTCAGAATCTACTCGATGGCAGTGGGTTTGGTTTGATTTTTCTTGCTGGGACTTCAGGTCTGGGAAACATTGATGGATATATGGATAGACATTCAAGTACTGCTACTTTCATCAGTATTTGGAGATTGTTGAGAAGAAAGAAAGAAAGAAGATAGAAAGGAACCTCTCTCTCAGTTCTAAATATATGTGTGTTCAGAAACACATATGGAAATGTGTATAAATATATGTGACAAATACAAATACATTCTCTCTCAAACAGAAAGGAAGAAGCTCACAAATAGACTCTAGGATGTCCCCATATTGGACTTTAGAGATGAGGTTTCTGGTCCCTGGTTCTTGCTTCATGCTATGGATTGAATTTGTGATCTTCCAAAATATGTGTTGGAATCCTAATCTCTATATCTGTGGATATAATCCTGTTTAGAAATAGAATTTTCTTAGTGTGTTGGTTTGATCATTCCCAAGTATGATGGGTTCTAATTCTAATCACTTCTGAGTTATAAAAAAGAGCGGAATAGACACAGAAACACACACACAGGAGAAGACAGACCTCATGTGAGGATCATCTACAAGCAAAGGAAAATCAAGGATTGCTAGCAAACACCAGAACTCTGAGAAGTTCATGGAACAAATCAACATATCCAAGATCCTAATTTGGGCTTTCATCCTCCAGAACAATGAGAAAGTAAGTTTCTGTTCTAGAAAGCCACTCTCTGTGGTATTTCTGTTACAGCAACACTAAGTGATTAAGACACCTCCACTGCCGAGGATTCACAGAAAGACAGGGCTCTGTGAGGTAAAGTGTCTGTCCTTTGAAGACCAGCAGGAAGTCAAGAGTCCTGGGATGAGGAAGAAAGACACCTGTACAGCCACCAAAGAAGCCTGAGAGGTGACAAGTCTGAGCCTCACTTCTCCTATAGCCTGAAGAGAGTGCCCCCCTACTATTACCTACCCATTATGGATGTTGTTGTTAAGTGCCATGAAATCTGCTTCAACTCATAGCAATCCTGTATAGGGTTTCTCAGGCTTTAGACCATTTTGTGAGAGCAGAAAAGCCTCATCTTTCTCCTGACCCACCCATTAGATCTGTCTTACACTTTAATTTGTTTCCAAGTTACCTCTGGACCAGGGTAGGAGGACAAGAGGAGCTGGTCATGGTTAGAATGATCTGGTCATTCCCTGGAACCTAATGAAAGCTCAATAAATGATCTTTGATAAGTGTATAAGAGAAGGTCAAGGAGGAGCCCAAGGTATGAACCCCCATGACCACTCACCTTCTCCTTCCTCAGCCTCAACTTTAATCTCATGTGCAAGAGCTCCCCTGCTGCCCTCTTCTCTGTCTCCTGACCACAGCTCCAAGTGACCTTGGATTTGCCTCAAGCACTTGTCAAAAGCCTTCTGGTATCTGTCCTAGGGCTTCTCCGCAACTGGGGACTCCAGTGGGAACCTGCTCTGCTCTTGTGTCTGTGGAGTTCATAAGCTCAGGAAACCAATACCCTTGCAGGTAACCTTCAGTCAGCAGGTAGAAGAGCCATTTGGCAAGTGTTTCTTTTGGCCAATGCTCAGATGGACATTGAGAGGTATCCAATGTTCTCCTCAGACAGTCCCTGCTCCTGTGGAATGGGATCCACTCCGTTCCCCAAAGCAGCACCTTGTGTTGGGTTTCCCTCCTTCCCTCATGTTCCATGGTGTCTCTCATGGGACTCTTCAGAGAATTCGTGGTACCACTGACAGAGTGGCCAAGTTCCAACTGTACTTAGGAACTCCACAGCCCACAACTCACAGAGGCCTCTAGTGTGACTGGACCTCCGACTTTTTGCTACAAATCTTGCTTCCAAGCCTCACAACTGCCCTAGGAGGTGGATATTATTATTAATCCTACTTTCTAGAAATACAAACCAAGGTTCAGAAAAACATGACACAAGGTCAAAATAAGAAACATGTGATTGGCAGAGCTCAAAATTGGATTCAGGCCTGTAATGTTTTGCACCTCCAGTGAACACACCACAGTAGGCCTAGCTGAGAATAGCAGTGACTCTGTAATCACTCAGAGATACACGTAGTCCTAAAATTGATTCTCCCGCCACTGCCTAGCAGAGGACAAATAGAAGAAAGACTGGAGGTGGGAGAGAGGTAGAAGTGCAGGAATAGTGAATGACTAGAGCATGGTGTCCTTGGCCACATGGTCAATTTGAACTGCAAGGTCACTGGTTCAAACCCACCAACCACTCCTCCGAAACTCTATACAGAGTCGCTATGAGTTAGAACCAACCCAGTGGCACTTAACAGCAAGAGCATGATGAGTGGCTGAGGAGTCTGGGAAATGAGGCTGAAAGGCCCAAAGATCAGATCATGCAAGGTCCTGGGTTTGAGATAAAGAAAGTAGAATTTTACCCTGAGGATAATTCAAAGCTTGAGGAAATCCCAAGACAAGGAAGTGATAGGGTCTGGCTTCTGTTTTAGAAACATTCCTCAGAGTGGTTAGGCCAATAGTGCAGAAAGTTGATCAAGACCTGATTCAGAACAGGTGTTGTGTGGAGGATAGGCTGAGGGTGAGACAAACCTGGGGAAAGTGGGAGGTGAGGACGACAGCAGAGTTGAGGGAAAAAGTCAGAGCTGGCTGCAAGGTGGCTGCCGCCAGTCCACAAAAAGTGTGACCAAGCACCCACATCCCCACAATAATATAAGTGGTAGGGACCAGATACTTGGACAGTATCTAAACTCTTCCATTCTTCCAAACCTGGGGCTAAGCTCCTCTCCTTCCTGCTGACAGCACAGTCAGGAGCCTCTAGGAAAGGGTTAGCTTCATCAGTTCCCATCCTGGGTATCTCTGCTGGGCCATCTCTGCCCCTTGAAGCCTGTGAAATATTTACAGGCAGCCAAGCTGGGGAAGTGAGGGGAGCTGGACCATGAATTATTGACAGCTTCACTTTCATCCTGGCCCAGGCTGCTGGGCCAAGTAGAGACCCAGGGGAGCCCCGAGGCAATCTATGGGCATTAGGCAGAGTTCTGGAAGAAATCAAGGTTAGATGTTTCTTATTGCCAGGGGGACAAGAAAATAAGGTGGTCTAAGCAGAGCATCATCTTGTTCTGCCCCCTTATGGCACCCAGTGTTGGTGAGGGGTTATAAGCAAGACTGGTAAAAAGTTCCAACAGTTCCTGACTGCTCATCACCAAGTCTGGCCCAGTCATTCTTCTCATTGCCTGCCTTCCAGATCCCCAGAGATTTGACCTGCCAAAACTTCACCAAGTCCCCTGCAAGCCACACACAGGCCTATCATTCCCCAAGATACTGACACTAGTCAGCCTCCTCTGAGAAGGTTTTGGGTCATTGTCTCTAGTCCTGCAGAGTACCAAATCTAGTGTCCCACCCCCCAAGACAAGCCTCTGTTTTCACCAACATCATCTCTGCTGGGTGTGGCAGAGGACACAACCTCCCCAAAACACCCTTCCATACAAATGCCCTAAGAAAAGGCAACTGGGGTGACTGCTCCCTACTATATGTGGGCAGCAGTAACTCCCTGCCTATAAGGAAAACCCTGGATTGTACTGTAAAGGGAGAAGCACTGAGCCAAGAGCCAGAGACTTGGGTCTGAGTCACAGCAGCACTAGCCAGTCAGGAACCAGAACCTTAATTGATTTTGTTTGTTCTCTTGTTGCTAATTTACATAGATCTTATTTTTCAGAGAAGTTATAGGTTTACAGGAAAATGGTTCATAAAACACAGGGTTCCTATATATCCCCTTCCCCTGCATGCACAAATGCACATATATACACACACCCACACTTTCCCTTATTATTAACATCCTGTATGCCTGTAGTACATGTGTCACAAGTGATGAACCAATATTGATACATAATTATGAACTAGAATCCACAGTTCACATCAGGGTTCCCTCTTTGTGTTGTACAGTCCTGTGGGTTTTGACAAATGTTTAATGTCATGAGTCTACCATCACAGCATCATCCAGAATAGCTTCACTGTCTTTAAAACGCCCTGTGTGGAGCCTCTGTCTTATCTGAGAAGCAGATATGAGGACAGTTCCCTCCTCAGCATTGCCCATGGAGCTGGAGTACATCCCCAGGAGAGCACACAAGGATGAATGATGCAGACAGCAGGCATATTTTTACCATGCCCAGCGTTCCCCCAGCCCTGACTGCAGCCAATGCCTCTACCTTCCCAGACAGCGACAACCTGACAGCCAAGGTGACAGGCCACCCAGCCATGTGATCTGGCCCCAAGACCAGAGGCTTTTTATATTTTTACATTTCTCCTTACAGGACATGTCGTACTGGGAGAAGCAGCCTGCTACCCATCCCTCCCCTCCTTGTCAGTACATAACAATCTAGTCCTGAGGTGAGAGAAGGAACCAAGATGGGGCTGGGGTGGGGTGGGCCCAGAGCTATCACTGGACCCAGGCAGCATCTAGGGCACTGCTTCCATGGCTGAGCTTGGAGCTTCCCCAGCTCCCTTGAGCCTCTGCTGGGAGCCTCTGGAGGCCTTCACCAATGGGCATAGGGAGAGGATTCTCCCCCATGAACTTCCAAGAAGTCCACCTCCTCCAGTCCTGTGGTCCAACCTCCCGCTAGAGGAGGGAGCCAGACCCACAGGAAAATGCTCTTTCTACTTCTCACCCACTTGCCACCTCCCTCCCCATAGCTCATGGCACTTTTTGAGCCTTCCAAGTTAGCAACTCCAGAATATTATGAGGGAAGAAAGAGTCAGGACTGGCCTAGTAGATATGTAGAGGGGAGCAGAGCTTTGTAAGCCATTTACAAAAAATATTCTGCTTGCCTAAACCGTGTTTTTCCAAGGGGGGCACTACTGGCCTTTGAAGTGGGATGATTCTTTGTTGTTCATGATTATCTTTCATTGCAAGATACTTGGCTCAACCTGCCCCTCGCCAGTCCTGTTACAACCAGAACACCCCACCACCACCACATTTCCAGCTGTCGTCCTACTCACACATCTCGGCAAGCAAGGTGCACACACGACATGCACATCTACTAACTCAGCTGGCAATCCATCCATCCCACCCAGACAACTATAGGGCAAACTTGCACTAACTGCCAGACAGACTGGCTAGCTAATTGGCTAACTGCCTCCCAAAATACCAGTGGATCTATATGACTGTCTAACTATCTGCTTTCCTGACTGACAGAAAAAAAAGGCAACAACCTTCTGCAAAAGAATTCCCTAACACCAGATGCAGAATGGCACACAGTCATATTCTGTGGGATGACAGAATCCTGAACCTCCTCCTACAGGGTGATTTGTGCTTCCCTTGATCCCTTTTCTTTGGAGACTTCTTTGCCACCCTCCTTGAGGAACAGGGTCCATTACCCATGATGCCAACTCCCCAGGTTTTCTCCAGGTTTACTCCCTATCAGCCCATCTCTTTCGCTGACTCAGTGCCTGCAGTGCTTCAATCCTGCCTGCCTTTATACTGACCTCAGGGATATGTCAGAATGAGTAATGGCCCCCAGCTCCTTCCCTGGGAGCACACAATATGCAGATAAGGACATGCAAGAACAGCACTTCCCAAGCCTCACCTGGGTAATATGTTGTTGTTGTTGTTAGGTGCCCTCGAGTTGGTGCCGACTCATAGCAACCTTATGCACAGCAGAGCGAAACACTGCCAGATCCTGGGCCAACCTCACTATTGTTGGCACGCTTCAGCCCATTGATGCTGCCACTTGGCCAATCCATCTCGCTGGGGTCTAATATGGGAGTCACTTTATCAGACACTCCCACCCAGATTCACTAGGCTTCTAAGAAATGTGAAAGCCCTCTCCTCCTGCTCACTCCTGTGCTCTTCCTGTCCTCCCCCTCCACCTCTACCCTCAACCTTCTGATCCTAGCCTCCTTCCACTCAGGGTAACATGCAGCTCTCAATTCATATTTTCATCCATCTACCTATCCATCCCTCCATGTGTTACTTTATTCATTCAATATTCAGTACTTACTGTGCAATGAGGGTGCCACCCTTGGCCATTGTTGGTCTTGCCCAACAATGGCTTCGTTAAAAATACTTTAAAATAGACTTTTTTCAAGCTGTATCACTAATAGTCCAGTTTGAGGGTTGTTGTTTTTTTTTCACTCTTCACTCATCCTACACACACTGTTGTTGTTGATAGGAGCCATCAAATCAGTTCCTACTCATATTGTCCTTTTTAGGGTTTCCAAGGAGCAGCTCATGGGTTTGAACTACCAACCTTACAGTTAGAAGTCCAGTAGTTATCCTACAGCACTACACCAAGATCCCACATATTTATTAAGCAACTATTAATAAGCTGCTAATCTAAAAGCTGGTGGGAGAAAGATGAGGCTTACTGCTCCCATAAAGATTTACAGCCTCGGAAACCCTGTACAGGGTCACTATGAGTCAGAACCAACTCTACGGCACATAACAACAACAACAACAACAATCTAAAAGTTGATGGCTGAAACCCTGTCTAGCCTCACTATAGAAGAAAGTCCTACTAACCAACTTTCATGAAGCTTACAGCCAAAAAACATCCTATGAAGCAGGTCTACTTTGCAACACACAGTGTTGTTGTGAACTAAAATCAACTCAATGGCAACTGGTTTACGTTTGTTCTCGGTATGAGACAGACCATGAGGGTCATAGTAGATCAGTGGTAGAATTCTCATTCTCATTGCAAGAGACTAGGGTTCAATTCCCAGCCAACACACTTCAAGCACAGCCTCCATTCATCTGTTGTTGAAGCTTTGCATTTGGCTGTGATGCTGACTGGGATTCAGTGGAATTTCCAGACTAGAAAGAAAGGTCTAGTGATCCTACTTCAGAAAATAAACCAATGAAAAGATTATGCACATGGGATTGTTCATGAGAACATTCCCATTGTGCATGGGGTCATCATTAGTTGGGGGCTGACTTGACAGCAGCTAACAACAATGTGCCAGGTACCCTACTAGATAGTGTGAACACAAAGTGTGTACATCTCACTTGTGAGACAAATAGCTTTAAAAAATATCAAAACAACAACAAAAATTTGCAAGAGTGTAGTCCACGTTAGGAGAGTGATCAGCGCTGGTTGCCAAAATAGAATGGAGTAACAGCAATAGTATCAGCTGCATGTGGAACACATAAAGATCAATATCCTAGGCATCAGTGATCTTAAATGGACTGATATTGGTCATTTTGAATCTGACAATATATAGTTTAGTATGCCAGGAACTACAAATTCAAGAGGAATGATGAAATTTGTTCCTCATTAAAAAAAATTTCAAGATCTATCTTGAAATACAATGCTATCTGTGGTTGGATAATATCCATATGCCTACAAGGAAGAGTAGCTAATACCATTATTATTCAAATTTACATACCAATCACAAAAGTCAGTGATGATGAAACTGAAGAATTCTACCAACTTCTTCAGTCTGAAATTTATCAAACATGCACTCAAGATGTATTGATAATTACTGGTGATTGGAATGTGATGATTGGAAAAAAAGAGGAAGGATTAGTAATTGGAAAATATGGTCTTGATGAAAGAAATTATATTGGATATTGCATGATAGAATTTTGCAAGAATAATGACTTATTCACGGCAAAAGCCTTTTTTAAACAACATAAAAGGTGACTGTAGATAGAATACATGGAATAAAATTGACTACATCTATGAGAAGAGACAATGGAAAAAACTCATTATCATCAGTCAAAACAAGGCCGGGAACTGACAGTGGAACAGACCATCAACTGCCCATATGCAAGTTCAGCAGAAGTTGAATAAAATTAAAACAAGTCCACGAGAGCCAAACTATGACCTTAAACATAACCCACCTGAATTTAGAGACCATCTCAAGAACAGATTTAATGCATAAGACACTAATGACTGAAGATCAGAAGAGTTGTGGGATGACACCAAGAACATCATACATGAAGAAAGCAAAAGGTCATTTAAAAAGAAAAAAAAAATCTAAGTAGATGTCAGAAGAGACTCTGAAACTTGCTCTTGGATGTAGGAGAAGCTAAACCAACAGGAAGAAAGAATGAAGGAAAAGAACTTAACAGAAAATTTCAAAGGGCATCCTGAGAAAACAAAGTCAAATATTATGAAATGTGCAAAGACCTGGAGTTAGAAAACTAAAAGAGAAGAACATGCTCAGAACCTCTCAAGCTGAAAGACCTGAAGAAAAATCTAAGCTTCAACTTGAAATATTGAAGGATTTCATGGGCAAAATACTGAATAATGATGCAGAAAACATCAAAAGAAGATGGAAGGTATACACAGAGTTACTATACCAGAAAGAGGTGGTTGATGCTCAGCAATTTAAAAAGGTAGCATATGTTCATGTTCAAAAATCAACGGTACTGAAGGAAGAAATCCAAGATGCATTGAAGGCACTGGTAAAAACAAGATTCCAGGAATTGATGGAATACAAATCTTTCAAAAAACTCATGCGGCACTGGAGGCACTCACTCATCTATGTCAAGACATTTGGAACCCTTCTACTTGGCCAACTAATTGAAAAAGATCCATATTTGCACCCATTCCAAAGAGACATGATCCAACAGAATCCAGTATAATTAATATCACTGGCAAGTAAAATTTTGCTGAAGATAATTCAAAAACAGCATCCACAGCACATGGACAGGGAACTTATGAAACTAAAGCTGGATTTGTAAGAGGACATGGAATGAGGGATATCATTACTAACATCAGATAGATGTTGTCTGAAAGCAGAGAATACCAAAAAGATGTTTACTTGCACTTTATTGACTATGTAAAGGCTTTCAACTGTGTAGATCATTGCAAGCTATGGATAACATTACAAAGAAGTCTTAATTGTGCTCATGAGGATCCTGTACATAGACCAAGAGACAGTCATTCAAACAGAACAAGGGAATACTGTATGATTTAAAATCACAAAAAGTGTGCACTAGAAATTTTTTTTCACCATTATTCAATCTGTATGCTCAGCAAATAATCTGAGACACTGGATGATATGAAGGAGAATGTGGCATCAGGACTGGAGGAAAATTTATTAATAACCTGTAATATGTAAATGATACAACCTTGCCTGCTGGAAGTCAAGAGGACTTCACATACTTACTGATGAAGATCAAAGACTATAACTTTCAGTCTTTGGGTTGCACCTCAATGTCAAGTAACATCATGACAAATGGAGAACATGATAAATGGAGAACAGATTGAAGCTATCAAAGACTTTATTTTGCTTGGATCTACAATCAACACTCATGGAAGCAGCAGTCAAGAAATCAAAAAACAATATCATATTTTTTTAGGCAAATCTGCTGAACAAGACTTCACGAAAGTGTTCAAGAGCAAAGTTATCAGTTTGAGGGCTAAGGTGCACCTGACCCAAGCCATCATATTTTCAACAGCCTCATATGTATGTGAAAATTGGAAATTAGATAAGAAAAATGGTATAAGAATTTATGCATTTGAGTTATGGTGTTGAAAAGGAATATTAAAAGTACCATGGACTGCCAGAAGAACAAACAAATCTACGTTGGAAGAAGTACAGTCAAAATGCTCCTTTGAAGCAAGGATGACCAGACTGTTTCTCATTCTTTGGACATACTATCAAAAGGGAACAGTCCCTGGGGGAAGGACATTATACATGGTGAAGTGGAGGGTTAGCAAGAAAGAGAAGACTCCCAGCCAGATGGATTGGCACAGTGGCAGTAGCAATGAGCACAGGATCTGAAAGTGTTTTGGAATCAACTCGACAACACCTAACAGCAACATATAGGGTTCAATGTGTCTGGCTCTGTTTTGAGCACCACACATACATCAACTCATTTAATCAGAAGAAGAGAACCTAACCCAGAGTAAGGGGGAAAGTAATAGCTGAACAGCATCACAAAGGACATGTAGAAACCTATCAGAAGCAAAAGGGGAATGGGGACCTCCAGACAGAGAAAACAGGCTGCTAAGACAAGGGGGGATCACAGTGACTGTGAAACAGAAAGCAAATGAGAGAGTGATAAGAGATGAAGCTGAGGATGAGAGCTCACATTCTTTCTTTTCCCAAACATGCATTGTGTTGGGACCCAGAGGTTCACAACTGTGCACGGTAGACTAGGTCCCAATTTCATGGAGCCTACTGTCTAGGAGAGTAGTGGTTACGAATCGGGCTGCGAACCACAAGGTCAGAAGTTCGATACTACCAGCTGTTCTGCAGGAGAAAATGAGACTTTCTGCTCCCGTAAAGGTTTACAGCCTCGAAAACCCTGTACAGGGTCGCTATGGGTCGGAACCGACTCGACAGCACTTAACAACAACAACACTGTCTAGTAGCGGAGTGGTTACAAATCGGGCTATGAACCGCAAGGTCAGCAGTTCAAAACCACCAGCTGCTTCACGGGAGAAAGATGAGGCTTTCTGCTCCCATATTTACAGCCTCAGAAACCCTGTACAGGGTCACTATGACTCAGAACCAACTCCACGGCACACAACCACCACCACCACTGTCTAGTATTAGTGGAATAGCAGAGAAACCTTGCATGTCAGACAACTGAGGGTGGTTTGAAAAAGCCTCTGGATGATTCTGTACTGTATCCTTCACCCAAACTGAGAATTATATCAAATTATTGTATTGAAACTCACTTTGCTTTGTAAGGGTTATATTAGAGAAAGGTCAAATAATCCTGTCTTAGGAGGATGTGAGGGCCTAACTGGTCTTGAAGCCTGGTCAGGGGCAGCAAATACTGCTTGAGGGTCTTCCTGCGTGATGGGTGGAGTGGGTACTATAGGGCCCTGCCTAGATATCCCCTGGAGGAGGGAGATGCTCATCCCACAGCTGCAAGGACTTTTGACCACTGGCAGCTCACCGCTACATCCTCTCCAGGTATAGCCCTCTGCAGAATGAAACTGCCTTTCCTAAATTTACACCCCAGGGGCAGCCCACCTCCAATAATGAGGCAATACAAGGCCTTTGCTCCCTAACTCAAATACAAACATCTTGGAAGGGCATCCTAGCACCAGAGCCCCCATGGAATTAACTAGATCATAGTTCAACCTCCTTCTATACCTTCACTAATAAGCCCCCACAAATGTGGATGCCAAGTACCCTCCTCAATGAGACTCTTGCATGTTAATCTGTGCATCAGAGTCTGTTTCCCTGGGAAACGGACCTATGATTACAAAGGTCATACTGAGCTGGGGCTTATAAATGTTCTGCCATGAGCCTACCCATCTGTCTAAACTCTGGTCCAGATTCAACAGTCCTGTTAAGGAAAATTGTTTACAATTCATTATTTCAGCATCTCTATATGCCAGGAGGAGTCCTGGTGTGTCGCTATGGGCTAATGCGTCAGACTGCAAAGTCATTTGAACTGCAAGGTCGGTGGTTCAAGTTCACCAGCTGCTCCTTGGAAGCCCTATACAGGGTTGCTTTGCATCGGAATCGACTCAACAGTACTTCACAACAACAACATATGCCAGAAATCACCACCCAATCTTCACCACCTTAAATTGATCATACAGTTAGTTGTCCTGGCCTGAAGCCCATCACCACTACCACTCACCACTACTCTTTTCTCTGTACCCTTTCTTTAAAAAAAATAAATAAATAAAAGCAAAACCTAAACATTGTTTTCTCCTCCAGGAAGCCTTCCTAAACTGCTTTTTCATAGGTTCATGACTTCATTCCCTTCAGAATCCTGGAGCTCTTGAACTTTAAGCTATTATCAGTTTGGAAACCTTTATGTGTTTATAGATTAATATTTAAAACCATGCTGTAGTTTCTTTGATGTCTATATCTGTGCATTTCTCTGCCTTGAGGATGTGTGGTCTACTGCTCCAATAAAATGAGGGGGAGATTCTCTTCAGGTCAGAGAGCTTGTCTCCTTCATATGTGTCTCTCCCACCCCCTCGGCTTGGAGACCATTTGGCTGCCCACAGTAGTGACTGGTGCAGAGTCTGACAACAGCCTGATAACTTAGTAGGGACCACAGCAACCTCCTCCAACCTTTTATTCCCTCCTCTCTACATCCCTGGGACAGCTATCTGTATTTTACAGTGAGGATCCTATAGCCAGAAGTAACAACTAGTCAGTACATGATGGAGTCTGGACTAGAACCCAGGTGTCCCGACCCCTAGCCCAGAGCTCTCCCTGGCTCACCCTGTGGAGAGGGCACAGCCCTGTGTTGGTGAAACTGGCAGAGCGTGGGAGCTGGAGAATCTGGTCCGCAGCTGAGCAGTATGCGCCTGGTAGGCAAAGTGGTCCTCACCCACCCAGGGGGCTGGAAGATGCTGGCAGGCACTTGCGGGGGCACCCCAAATGCCACCCTTTTCCCAGATGGCCTGTACAAACAGCCCTTTCAGCAAACTCAGTCACCAGGGAGGCTTAAGGAGCTGTGGCTGCAGAGTCCTCTAAAAGCATCACCAGAGATCAGCCCTGCTGCAGGAAACAAGAGTGTGACTGAAAACACAGGGCTTCATTGCACCACCTCAACAAAGTCTCCCATCCTTCCTGACTTCTCCCAGGCCCTGAGGCAGACACCGAGGGGTGCAAAGGGCTCACAGGGACTACAGCACCATGGCAAAGGAGACCCCTAAACTTGCTTGAACTAGAAAAAGGGGAATATGAGTGCTCTATCAGGACTATGCTCTGGCATGAGGCCACCATGGACCAGGATTCACAGCATGCCTTGTGGAAGGGGCACTCAGAGTGGCCTCAGAATTCTCAGTCCCTCCTGCTGCCCAGGGAACACCCATGGCTCTGTGTTCAGCCCAGAGATGGACTTAGAGAAGCCTCTGCTTTGTCCTCCAGGACTTTCTATGTGACCTGAAGGACACTAGGGTTAACAGAAGCAGATCATTCAGTAAGTAAAGAAAGTGCAGGTTTACTTATGCTTACTCACATAATACATAGTAAGTAAGCATAAGTAAGTCTGTGCTTATCTTGCTTACAAGACAATCTGCCTCTGGTCCCAGGCACAGAAGACCCTCTTTGGTGCCATCTGGTCAGGGTTGGTCCCCTGCAGGCGATCACAGCCTACTGCAGAACCGCGCAATGCGGGAGCCTCAAGCAGGACAGGTGGGGACCCAGAGCTTTGTCGCCCCAAGTGCAGTGTGTAGTCCCTGGCCCCTCCCCAGATCCCGCAGCGGCCCGCAGTCACTGACATCGGAGTCTTTCCTTGGTTAAGTAATATGAAACATGGCATTTTCCAGAAGCCCAGCATTCTGAGGACTGCGACAGGAAGGCACTCGGAGAAAGCGGGGGCGGCCATGAACTGGGTTCTGAGCCGCAGGTCTGTGCCACATTTTTGCCCACGCAGTGACCTCTGCTGGTCTGGCTGGCTCCGTGCAGCTGGGAAGGAGCCTCCAGTGCCCAGAAATCCCCACATCCTCTCCCTTTAGGGGCTGTGGTGTCAGGGAGAACACAGGGAAGATTTTTGAGCATCTTCCCTGTCAGTGTCTGCCAGTCCAGAGAGTGTACACACACATACACCCATGCACACACACACATTTATTTATCTTTGAAAGGCAGAGAAAAGTAAAACCACAGAAGAACTAGAATACCCAGGCTTTGAGTAAGTCTCTCTGAACATCAGTTTACTGATCTCTATTTTGTCTCATATACTTTAGATATGTCATCAGAAGGGACCACACACACACACACACACACACTGTCATTGAATCAATTCCATCTCATAATGACATTGTATAGGAGTTCAAGGGTGTAAATCTCTACAAGAGCAGAAAGCCTCATCATTCTCCATCGAAGTGGCTATTGGGTTTGAACTTCTGACCTTGCTTAGCAATTCAGTGTTTATCCTACAATGCCACCAGGGTGTCTTTCAGGAGGGACCAGTCCTTGGAAAAATAACATCATGTTTGGGAAAGTGGAGGACCTTCAACAAGATGGATTAACAATGGCTGCAATAATGAACTCAAACATCCAAACAATTATGAGGGATGGAGGAGGACCAGGTGATGTTTATTTCTGTTGTACATACCTAGAGTCACTATGAGTAAGAACCATCTTGATCGCACTTAACAACAACACAGTGGGAATGTTATAAGATTATTATAAAAGTTGAATGTGGTGATGTTTGTTAAGGTTCAGGCTAGTAAGAACCTGTTGTGGTTATATGTCCCACCACCAACCTCCACCACTAGGAAAGAACTTCATGTTTGGTAAAGTACTTGTTGTTGTTATTGTTAAGTGCCATTGAGTCATTTCTGACCCATAGCAACCCTGTATAGGGTTTCCAAGGAGCAGCTGGTAAGCTTTAGCCACTGACCTTGCGGTTCAAACCAACATTGTAGTCCAGCGCATTAACCCACAGCGTCACCATCAAAAAGGAGAGAAGCCTTCAATGAGGTGGACTGACACAAAAGACCCAACAATGGGCTCAGCCATACCAACAATCATGAAGATGGCACAAAACTGGGCAGCATATCATTCTGTTGCCTTGATCTTCCTTGGTCACATAACGTTGCCATGTGTTGGAGCTGACTCAATGCCAACAACAACTCCCACAAGGGCAAAGACGGGCATATGACTCACCCCTGCTGGACTGCTGACCAGCGTACACAAGGCTTCAGACCCTACTGCTCCATCACAGCTCTGTCCCTAACCATAGGTGTCAAAGACAGTGCTCTCTGGCAGGCCATGTGAGAAAAGGTCTCTCCCTATGCAGATTGAATCTACTTTTTTTTTTTTTTTTTTCTTGCTTTTAGGTTTTTATTGTGAATCAAGTGATAGTTTACATGGGAGAACATAAACTATACATTCATTCTATCATATTTCGATTCATTGCAATGATTACAATCTCCTCCATGCATCATCAAACAATCAAAGAGTACACGCCACAAGTCTGCCCCCCGGCCATCAGCACACAGACCCTCTCCCTCCCTGAGTTCAGAGTCCCAGCCACCCCATCTGTCCACGTCATCATCTCTGCCATCACTGCTTCTCACCAGTAAGCTTTTTTTTTTTACTCTTAGTATTTTTTTTTTCTTAAATGTTTTATTGTGAATTATGTGATAGTTTACATGGGAGAACATTAGTCTTACATTCATTCTATCGTATATCATCTCATTGCCATGGTTACAATCCCCTCCATGCATCATCAACCAACCAAAGGGTATACCCTGCAATCTTTCCCCCGTACCCCCTCAGGTCTTCAGCACACAGCCGCTCTCCCTCTCTGGATCTAAAGTCTCCAGCTGCTCCATCACTCCACATCATCATCTCTGCCTCCATTTCAGGCATCACTGCTTCTCTAGGTAGGGTCCCGCTCTCCGCTCTTCTCCCTTGATGGTCCTAGGGACCTCTGCTCCTAGACTGAAAAGTTAATCACTCCCCTCCTTGCTATAAAACGTCTACCTTTACATTTCCAACCCTCACAATCAGTCCTGATAACAATTATTCACTATTGTATCACAAGAGCCCCGTCTGCATTTCATTGCATCAGCCCCACCTAGTCAGACTGAATACTACTCACTGGAGATTCTACCTTCCTCCAGGCCCTCTGGATCTAGGTTCCCTCTTGAAAGCTTGTAAGCTAGTCACTTCTTGCCTTTGTAGCCTCCCGCCCCCCATTTTGGGTAGCCAATGTCCAAGTTTCCCATCCCTGTCTACTCTTGTGTGTGGAGGGTGTAGGAATGATTCTTGCTGTAAGGACTTGTTCCCTCTTTTGAGCTACTGCTTCCATAGGTGTAGGTCAAGTTCATCAAATTGTATGAGAATACTTTCTTTTTTTTTTTTCCTCTTCTTTTTACTTCTGGTTGAGCTCTGATCATCCAGTCACTGAAGCCAGGATAAGTGGGTACCACTTTTAATGTGAACTTGGGCAAATTAAGTCTTCTCTCTGAAAGTTTCAATCTCCCCATGTGTTAAATGGATAAGAATTGTGATTCCCAGGTATTAAACCATCAGCATCCAAATCACCTGAGAAACTCTTGAATAACCTAAATTTCTAACATCTACCTCCAGGGATTCTGATTCAAGCCTGAGAATCTACATTTCAACTCCACTGCAGGTTTATTCTGGTATTCAGCCAGAGATAAGAACCACTAGTTTAGATATGCATAATTTTCCATCAGTAATCTTAGACTAGTTGAGGAAAGAGCCTGGATTCATCCTTGAGCCACTGCAGGCCATTCTCCTCTCAGAAGGCAGCTGGAAGAGGTTTCTCCTTGAGTTCTTTGGGAAATGGATCCTGATTAGCAGACATACTTGGCTGCCTTCCCCGAATTCCCCTGGTCTTCCTTGGAAACAGAAACCCAGTTTTGTTCAACCATCCTGTACTCAGAGACAGTAATATTAGTCCTGGTTTTATGTCACTCCTGCTTTAAACCCTTGAATGGCTCCCCAGTTCTCCTAGAACAAAGTCCATACCCCTTCCACATCCTGCAAGGCCCTGTGGCATCTGCCTGCTCCAGTTTCTTCAGCCTTCTAGAAGAGCATCATTTCCCCCTGCTCTCTGCTTTCACTCTGTTAAACCAATCTCCTTAGTACCTCAGAGTCCGTCTCCACTAGGATCTCCTGATCACACAGTCCCTCCTCTGACTCCAGGATCTTCTCTCAGCTTCATGAATTCACCTTCAAAATACACATCACAGTTTGAAAGCATACATGTGCACAATGACTTAAGGAGCCCTGGTGGTGCTGAGGTTCAGCACTTAGCTGCTAACCAAAAGGTTGCAGTTCAAACCCACCAGTTCCTCCATGAGAAAAAGATGTGGCACTCTGCTTCTGTGAAGATTTACAGCCTTGGAATCCCTACAGGGCAGTTCTACACTTGTCCTTTAAGGTCACTGTGAGTTGGAATCCACTTGACCGCAATAGATCAAGATTATTTGGCCTAATTCTTTTTCCCTGACTAGACTAAACTTCAAAAAGTCAGCAATTCTGTTTTCCAGGCTTATCATTCAGCCCTAGCAACTCAAACAATGCTCAGCACAAAGCAGATGCTTAATACATCATTGCTGACTGAAAGAATAAACAAACTCTCACCTTTCCAAACAAGGATGTTGCTAATTTTTAAACTCCACTCCCACAGAGCTTTAGCAAATAGGACTCCTCTTCAGAATAACTCTCTTCTGCAAAACCAGAAACATGTCAGTACTAGATGAGACCTGAAAGTTTTTTAGAGAAGAAAACCAAATCTTTAGACATTCCTTGATTGTTAAGAGATGATTTGCAGAGAGGATTGTGCATCCTCTCTGCCAGGTACTGTGCTTGGTGTCATGAGTCCAGAGTAACTGCGGCACAGTAACTGCGGCACAGTAACTGCCCTCACAGAGCTCCCATCTGGTAGATTTCCCCTGTTTTCCTCCCTTGTCACCCTCTCCTGACCCAGTTCTCCATCTGTCTTCTGAGGCACAAAAGGCAGGGTAAATGTGACGGTCCAGTAGGATACCACATGGCCCTGTCCCTACCTGGGACTGACCTAGGGACTTCCAGAACTTGTGGTTTGGGAGAACAGAGAGGTGTCCAGTCCGTGCTAGCCAGAGACTGAAATGAAGGCTTCTTGACAATCCTTTATGACCCTCAGCCAAAGGAATATAGCTTCATGGAGAATTTTCCAAAGAGCTGGTGAACTTGAACGGCCAGGCCTCGCGGTTCAAGTGGACTTTGTAGTCCAGCATATTAACAACAGCACCACATCAGGACTCCTTCTAATATACTATACAGGGATGTCTAATGTACAACTGCTTCGGTTTCCCCAGAGTGGCTTTCTCAGAAGCAGGGTTTTCTGGGGGAGTGATGAGGTGACAAATTCAAGTTTCATCTCAGATAAAGATAAATTCTATGAACTGCCCCTCAGCTCTCACTGTCTTTGTTCCTCTCTGACAGAAGACCACACTCACTGACTAGGGCAGGACCTCTAGAAACATTGAAACTGGAGGTCAGAACTGACAAGTAAACTGGGGAGGAGCTCAGCCTCCAAGTAGGGCTCAGGAGAGATCCTGAGACTGGAAGGCCAACAGGGCCTGACTCTCAAAAGGGAAGAACTCAAGGATGCAGATGTGAGAGGGGTCACCAGGCATCTCCCACCAACGGACACTACAGCTAGGTACACTTAACCCATCCAGGCACCACAGTCCAAGTTTCTGGGTTTACCAGTGCCATTGTCTTACTCAGATGCCTCCCCCCATGAAAGGTGCTCCACATCAGAAAAGCTTCAAGTTAAGGAAATCCCTGGCAGGAACTGAGGCTAGAACATGACACCAGAGAATAGGCACAGATAGCTTCCTGAGACCTCAGGTGGAGTGGGTGTAGTAGTCACTAGAGATAGAAGGAAATTGGGAGAGAAAACTCATTCAAGGAGAGAGCTCCTCTTTAATTTCTTAAATATAGTCTCTCTTCTTTTTTCCTCCTCCTCCCTCCCTATCCCTGCCCCTGCTCTCTCCGTCTCATCTCCCTCCCTCCCTTCTCTCCCTGCCCCTTCCCCTTCTCCTCCCTCCTCATTATCTTACCTCACCCTCTCTCCCAAAGTTCCCTTTCAGTGCAGACAATCTTTCTACAATTAAAGTAAGACAGGCATGTCTTTCAAGACATCAAAATATCCCTGTTAAGGAAGTTCACTAGAAGAAATAAGTTCTGCTTAATTTCTTGGAAAACAAAGGAACGTGTGGCAGAAATTGATGTTTCTCCTCCTCTCCTTCTGAGGTGAGCACATCTCTGTCAGGTACATCAGATAGTGGATGGTGATGTTCAAATCCAAACCTGTAGGTTCCCATCAGGCCCCTCTCCTGAGTTCTGCTTGACAGAGTTTCTTCTTCTCAGTAAGTGCTATTGAATCCATTCCAATTCATAGTGACCCTGTGTAGGGTTTCTGAGGAGCAGTTGTTGGATTTGAACTGCCAACGTTGTGGTTCGCAGTCAGTGCTGACCCAGCAATGACACACCAGGAATCCATTGACAGAGTTAAGGGTCCGGAAAGTGCCCCTGAACATCTGCTTGCTAAAGAAAGAAAGTAACACCTACTTCATCTCCCTCAAGTAGCCCTCCTCACACTCCAGAGCTTCAGTTGACCCCCCATGGGTCCCCACAGTACCACAGAATAGTCACTGCAAAGCCTCACTGTGGAAACGGGCCAACTGGGGGAGAGCCAGCCTCAGGGCTAAGGCTAAGGATGCCTCTATATCCTTGTGGATGGAAAGACCAGAAATGGCCCAGAAAAACAGTTTTGTCCAATGAGAGTAGAGACAGAAGTTGAGTACTGGTACTCAACTTTTTCTAGGTCACTTTGGAAATCTGATAAAAACTATAAAGGCACTTCCTTTCCTCCCTAATATACATATACACAAAGAAACAAAAGTGTACACAGGTCTCAGTGACTCTATTGATCGAAGGATAGTAGTGTCCCTACACACAGATGAAATTCCAAGCTTTAGAGGGCTCTGAATAGGATGAGTCTTAATCCTAATCTCGGGAGTCCTGGTGTGGCTCTGGGGGTTAATGTGTTGGACTACAAGGTCGGTTTGAACCAAAAGTTGGCAGTTCAAACTCACCAGCAGCTCCTGGGGAAACCTATATGGGTCACTGAGTCAGATCCAACTGGACGGCACTTAACAACAAAAATCCTAATCTCTTCTGAGTGGTGACTTTAGAAAAGAAGCACAGATACAAAAACAGTCATACATGCATCAAGACGTAAGACATCATGTGGTGAGGGAGGCTCATACATCTATAAGCAGCAGAAGAATGCCAAGAATTGCCAGCAGAGACCAGAAGCTAGGAGAGAGGAATGAAACAGTCCCTCTCTCAGTACCCTCAGGAAAAACCAATATGACTGAAACCCTGATTCAGAACTGTAAGAAAATAAATTTCTGTTCTCTAAAACGATTTTCTTTGTGGCCTTTTGTTATGGCAGCCCTAGAAAACTAAGATACCTCCTTACTCCTAGTCTGTCCTAGGTTCTCTGTCACTCCTCCCCATACCTCAGTTCCTCCATTCCCCTTCCCCTACAAAAGTTCACCTGCTCTTGCTTCCCACCTTTACACCTGGTGTCCTGGCTTTCAGTAAGCAGTGGATTAAGCATTAAACCCTTCTGGAGTGCCCAAAATAGCAACAGCAACACAAGGGCTGGAGAGAGGCAGAGCTTCCCAAGAGGTGGCCTTCATCTTCATTTCACCTGTTTCCCTCCTGATGGGTTCCTCCCCCATCCCCATCCCCATCCCCATCCCCATCCCCATCCCAGGGCTCCCCAGGTTCTCCATGTCTTTCTGCTCTTTGCCCTCAAAATTGGTCAGCAAATATTTGCTGAATACTTTCTCTATGCCAAATGGCATTTACATACATTGTATCTTTCCTTCTTTACCGTTAGTCTGTAAAATGGGTCTTATATCCATTTGACAGGTGAATACACAGGTGTAAGCAAGTTACATTCTTCTCACACAACTAATAAGTTATAGTCAGATGCTCACTCCAAGCTTGTGCCTTTTAATCTAGCCATCTCTCCACTACCTCTTATTAACTGACCAAAGACTGATAACCACATTCAGGCTACAACCTACAGGATGGATAAAGCATTCTGGTGGTCAGAAAGGTTTTGGTGGCCTTCATCTGCTCCATGGAGCCAGGTTAGTTTGTACTTGAGGCCTCTGCCAGGCTATCCAGGAGAAACAGCCCCAAGGGTACTCCTGTTAGGACCCAGGAAGGGTTACCAGGTCTCACAAATAAAGACATAGATGCCCAGTTAAATTTGAATTTCAGAAAATAAGAAATCATGGCTTCATATAAATATGTTCCAAATATTTCAAACTTTGCATGGGACATACTTATGATTTTTAAAAAACAAAAAACTATTGTTTACCTGGAATTCTAATTTAATTGAGTGTTGCATACTTTATCTAGTAACCCAGGTATGGCTTGCAGTACCCTCCACTCACCACAGGTGGGCAAAGAAAGCCTAGAAAGGCAAGCCTTGGCTTGAGATAACAGGAAAGGGAAGGGAAAAGGCTCCCTTTTTCTCTTCTGATGATTCCACCCCTGCCCCTTGTTCCTGTTCCTGCCCTTCTCTCTGCCCTTCCTCCAAGTCCCCACTCTTCCTCCACTTCCCATCAAACTACCCTAGCTCACAGGCTATCCTAGTTCTCCCACCACAGAACACACTCACACTCCAGTTAAACCCAGGCCACCTTTCCTGGTGTGGGAAGGTGACCAGGTGCCGGAGCATTGCAGTCCCTCTACAGCACTGGAAAATACTTGACTGGCAAATCTGTTCACCAGAGTCACCGGTCCTGTCTCTGAGAGGTGGAGAGTTGTCCTTATTGGGTTAAAAGTCAGGGCTGGTATCTACCCCCACTCTCCCCAATCATCACCGAATGTGGGGCAAAACGAAGAGACATGGGACATTTCTTATTTCTCATCAGAAACTGTGGACAAAGCAAAGTTTTATATTTTTCTTCATTTAATGAATCTTTACTTTGAGGAAGGTTCAGTTAAGTATCATCCTAGCTTAACTATCATGTCAGAAATGGATGAGAAAGATAAGGAAGAATTATTGCATTGATAAGTGCAAATAGTGAAAGACCCAGGACAAGAAGGTAACTGAAGCTCCCAGGCTGGTTAACTAGAGTAAATGGCCCACACGTGTGGTCATCAGTTGGGCTGGGCCAGAGGCTTATAGATTCTGAACATAAATCAAGGCCAGCAGCTGGTACCACTCTGAAGGTTTTATACGATGACAATATATATGATTATAGTCAATTACATGGCTATTGTAATTGAACCAAATTCCATTGCGGTCAAGACTATGCCAACTCATAGTGACTCTGTAAGATACACTAGTGTTGCTGTTGTTAGGTGCCATCAAGTTGGTACCAACCCATAGCGACCCTATGCACAACAGAACTAAACAGTGTCCGATCCTGGGCCAACCTCTCTACTGTTGCCACGCTTGAGTCCATCAATGCTGCCACCTGGTCAATCCATCTCGTTGGGGGTCTTTCTCTTTTTCTCTGACCCTCCACCCTACCCAGCATGACATCCTTCTCCGATGACTGGTCACTCTTGACAATATGTCCAAAGTATGAGAGGCGAAATTTGGCCATCTTGGCCTCCAAGGAGCACTCTGGCTACACTTCTTCCAAAACGGATCTATTAGTTCTTTTGGAAGCCCATGGCACTTTCAATATTCTTCTCCAACACCATAACTCAAAGGCATCAATCCTTATTCACTGCCCAGCTTTAGCAAGCATATGAGGTTATTGAAAATACCATGGCTTGGGTCAGGCACACCTTAGTCCTCAAGCTGACATCTTTGCTCTTCAATACTTTAAAAAGATCTTGTGCAGCAGATTTGCCTAATGCAATACGTCATTTGATCTCTTGACTGCTGCTTCCAAGAGTGTTGATAGTTGATCCAAGATAAAGTCCTTGACAACTTCAATCTTTTCTCTGTTGATAAGAATGTTGTTTATTGGTCCAGTGGTGAAGAATTTTGTTTTCTTTGCATTGAGATGCAATCCATACTGTGCTCTTTGATCTTCATCAGTAAATGTTTTAAGTCCTTTTCACTTTCAGCAAGCAAGGTTGAATCATCTGCATATCACAGGTTGTTAATGAGTCTTCCTCCAATCCTGATGCCATGTTTTTTCTTCATATAACCCAGCTTCTTGGATTACTTGCTCAGCATACAGGTTGAATAAGTATGGTGAAAGAATACAACCCTGTCACAAATCTTTCTTAATTTTAAACCATTCAGTGTTCCAACTGCCTCTTGGTCCAGGTACAGATTCCTCATAAGCACAGTTAAGCGTTCTGGAATATACACTATAATGGCCCCAAAATTGTCATCTTTATGGAAGCAGATTGCCACATCTTTCTCCCACAGAGTGATGAGAGGGTTTGAACCTTTGACCTTTTAGTTACAAGATCATTGGTTAACCAGAGCTCCTTTCTCATGTATTCATAGGGATGAAATTAGTGGGATGCAGTTGTTATTACCTGAGAGCAAACTCTGGGGAAGCATAAAGGGGAGACACAGGAGCAGCAATTCAACTTGACATCAGTGCTGGCTCATGGTGGGAATACTACATAGTCCAGAACAGAAGTATCAGTTACTTTGACCTCAGGACATACTCTCTCAGGTCCCTTCTTCTCCCCCAGGGCCTGTGCATCCAGAAGAGAGAAGTGTCTTCTCTTAAGCCATTCATTTCTTTGTCCAGTCCTCTGACTGCCCCCAGCTCAAGGCTGCAGAACCAAGGCTGCCTATGCTCTGCTTCCTAGAAAGACACCATTTTCAGGAACTCCAGCACACTCTCACCTTCGGAAAGACTAGGAGAAGCTCTGCCTGACTTCAGCACAACTTTCTGTCCTCAGAGCACATAGATGGGGAGATGGGGAAACCATCTCAGAGGTCAACATTTTCAGGTCTTCCATTCCTCTTATGGGAAAGTGGGAGCCCAGAGGGGGTGTGTGACTAGTCCAAGGACATACTAGAGATGGACACAAGCTTTGCTACTTTATCATGTCTCTTAATTTTTAGTAACCTTTCAGTGCATGCTACATTTCAGAGGCCACCACTCATCTGTCAGTTAGTCGTACTGTGGTGGCTTGTGAGTTGCTGTGATTCTGAAAGCTATACTACAGGTATTTTAAATACCAGCAGGGTAACCCATGGTGGACATGTTTCAGATGAGCTTCCAGATGAAAACAGACTAGGAAGAAGGATTGACGAACTACTTCCAAATATTTGGTCAATGAAAACCTTATGAACAGCAGAGAAACACTGTCAGATATAGTGCTGGAAAATGAGCCCCTCAGGTTGGAAGGCACTCAAAATGCAACTGGGGAAGAGCTGCCTCTTCAAAGTAGAGTTGACCGTGATGACTTGAATGTAGTAAAGCCCATGGAAGTAAAGCCTATAAGACCTTCATTTGCTGATGGGACATAACTCAAAATGAAGAGAAATAGCTGTAAACATCCATTAATAATCGGAACACAGAATGTATGAATTATGAATCTGGGAAAATTAGAAATTGTCAAAAATGAAATGGAATGCATAAACATCAATATATTAGGCATTAGTGAGTAGAAATGGACTGGTATTAGCCATTTGAATCTGACAACCACATGGTTTACTATGCCGGGAGTGACAAACTGAAGAGGAATGGTGTTGCATTCATTGTCAAAAAGAACATAACATATCCAGATCAGTCATGAGGTACAACACTGTCTGTGATAGGATAATATCCATGCCTGTGCTTTATTGAATACACAAAAGCTTTCGATTGTGTAGATCATGACAAGCTATGGACAATGTTGAAAAGTATGGGTATTCCGGAACACCTAATTGTGCTCATGAAGAATCTGTACATGGACCAAGAGGCAGTCGTTTGAACAGAAAATGGGAGCAATGAATGGTTTAAAAAGTAAGAAAGGTTTGCAACATGGTTGTAGTCTTTCACCATACTTATTCAACCTGTATGCTGAGCAAATAATCTGAGAAGCTGGGTTATATGAAGAAAAACATGGCATCAGGATTGGAGGGAGACTCATTAATAACCTGCGATATGCAGATGATACAATCTTGCTTGCTGAAAGTGAAGACTTAAAATATTTACTGAAGAAGATCAAAGAGCACAGCCTTTGGTATGGATTGCATCTCAGTGTAAAGAAAACAAAAATCCTCACCACTGGACCAATAAACAACATTCTTATCAACAGAGAAAAGATTGAAGTTGTCAAGGACTTCATTCATCTTGGGTCAACTATCAACACTCACGGAAGCAGCACTCAAGAGATCAAATGATGTATTGCATTAGGCAAATCTGCTGCACAAGACCTTTATAAAGGTTGGAGAGCAAAGATGTCAGCTTGAAGACTAAGGTGCACCTCACCCAAGCCATGGTATTTTCAATAACCTCATATATATGTGAAAGCTGGACAGTGAATAAGGAAGACCGTAGAAGAATTGATGCTTTTGAGTTATAGTGTTGAAGGAGAGTATTGAAAGTGCCACGTGCTGCAGAAAGAACAGTTCTGTGTTGGAAGAAGTACAGCCAGAGTGCTCCTTGGAGGCCAAGATGGCCAAACTTTGTCTCTCATACATCAGACATATGGTCAGGAGGGACCAGTCATTGGAGAAGGATATCATGTTTGGTAAGGTGTAGGGTCAGAGAAAAAC
Organism: Chrysochloris asiatica; assembly: GCF_000296735.1. Lineage (NCBI taxonomy): Eukaryota > Metazoa > Chordata > Mammalia > Afrosoricida > Chrysochloridae > Chrysochloris > Chrysochloris asiatica. Next base: position 7,502,846 of record NW_006408603.1, read on the forward strand.
AGAAAGACCCCCAGCAAGATGGATTGGCAAAGTGACAGCATCAATGGGCTCAAGCGTGGCAAGAATTGTGAGGTTGACTCAGGACGGAGCAGTGTTTAGTTCTGTTGTGCATAGGGTCACTATGAGTCAGTACCGACTCAATTGCACCTAACAACATAACAACAAATATTTCAGAGATGGTAAAAATTAAAGTCCCATGATCCTCACCCAGTTCATTTTAGCAACTAATAAACATATTCTATAAGCTAGCAAATAAATAAGGAAGTGCTTTTAGCGAGTACTTTAAGATTTACATAAGGCAAGTATTAACAATAAAAATGGTATTTGAAAAACAACTGTAGTCTGTAACTTACTTCACCTAAATTACTCTCCAAAATAAGCAAGTCGTAATGTACAAACCACTGGCTTTAGAGTCAGACAAATCTCTTCCACTTGCTACCTGTATGATCTGGGGAAATTATTCAACCTCTTTGAGCCTCAGTTTCCCTATTGAGAGGATTAAAGAAAATGGTGCATAGATAGGACTTGGCATATTGTAAACACAGAGATTGGAATTGTGAGGACAACAAGAATTTCCCATCAGTTGGTTTTATGAAACCACATGAGACAAAGCAGTCACTGCCTACCTAGCACTCTAAGAAACCTCTTTCCCAGACCTCAGACTTCTCAGTGCAAAGAATGACTGTCCGTGCTGAGTCCCTGTAGCGGCAGCCTTCAGACTCGGGGACAAAACCCTGCACACCGCGCTGACCGTGGGACCTAGTGGGAAGCATATGGGCTCAGATCAAAACGACTAAGGATCAGATCCCAGCTCTATCGCTAACAGTGTTGTTGTTGTTAAGTGCCGTCGAGTCAGTTCCAACCCATAGCGACCCTGTATAAGGTTTCCAAGGAGTGACTGGTGAGCTTGAACCACCGACCTTGTAGTTTAAATGGCTTTACAGTCTGGTGCATTAACCTACAGCACCACACCGGGACCCCAACAGTGGTGTGGCATTAGGCAATTGACTTAACCTAACTGTGCTGGAGTCCTGGTGTGGCACTCAAGGATAACCACTAGATTGCTAACCACAAGGCAGCGGTTCAAATCCACCAGCCGCTCCTCAGAAACCCTAGACAGGATCACTATGAGTCGGAACTAACTCAACGGCACTTAACAAGAATATTTACAGAATCACTCTGGCTGCTGTTTAGAGAATATACTGTAGAGGATCAAAAGCGAATGTAGGTAAACCAGTTAGGAAGCTAGTAGTATAACCCATGTTGAACCTGTCACTTTAAATTTAGAGGAGATCTGTGCGCATGCGTAGTAGAACCCTCCAGGGGTGGGGGTGGGATATCCATTCGCTCAGGTATCCCCTCTAGTTACCAGAATGGAGGTGCCCAGTCAGCGAGAAACCAATGAACAATGGACAAATACCAAAAAAAAGAAAAAAGAATGTCCACACCTGTATCTCCTCGGTTCTGTCAGGCGTTCATGGCTGTTCTGATCCTTCCCCCACTTGTTCTTTCCCAAGATGGCGGTTCCAGGAATAGCTGAAAGCCATGAACATTGTTTCGTTCTGCTGTGCATAGGGTCACTATGAGTCGGTACCGACTTGATGGCATCTAACAACAACAGTATAACCCAGGCAAAGGATTATAATAATCTGAAGAAAGGCGTAACAGGAGAGATGGTGAGATGAGCTTTTGAGGTGATGGTGGTTGTTAGCTGCCACCAAGTAAGCCTCCAACTCAAGATGACCTCCAACCCGCCCCCCCCCCGCTGTTTCTGTACCATTCCCATGATCAGTTGCAGATCAAACCATTGGGATCCAAAGGGTTTTTACTGGCTGATTTTTGGAAGTAGATCACCAGGCCTCGTTCTCCTAGTCCATCTTAGTCTGGAAGGTTCACTAAAACCTGCTCAACATAAAATATAACATGTATGATTCAACTGGCAGACAGGTGGCAGGTGCACATGAGGTGGATTGGCAAGGAATTGAGCCTTCATGGAAAGCCAGAGTTCTACCACTGGAGCCTCACTGCCCCTCAGTTTGAAGGTAGAGCAATGTCATTTTCTTTAGTACAGTGGATATAGAATGTGAGAGAATGAGGAGTCAAAGAGAATGACAATTTGGGGTCTGGTCAACTGAAAAATAAAGTTGTCCTTTACTGAAATTGGAAAGATGCCAAGAAAAGCCAATTTGATGAGGACTATCAGAAGCTCACAGTTGGACATGTTAGATTCTAAATGCCTCTGAGACATTCAAGTGGAGACATGCAGTAGGCAATGAGACTTGCTCATACAAGCCTGAAGTTCAGGAGAGAAGTATAGGCTGAAGACAGTTTTAGAGTCATCAGCAGATAGAAGATACGTAAAGCATGACACTGAATGAGATACCTGAGAACAAAGGTAGATTTTCTTTTTAAAAATGGTGAGTTCAAGGGCTGAGCCCTATATAACACCCACATTAAGAAGTTAAGAAGCCTGGCTGGCAAAAACCAGAATAGGAAACTAAGGAGGAACAGCCAACACAGCTATTAGCACAATCTGAGTATTCCCTGGGTAGTGTAAAAGGTTAACACACTTGGCTGCTAACTGAAAGGTTGGAAGTGCAGGTCTTCCCAGAGGCACTGTCTTAGTTACCTAATGTTGTTATAACAGAAATATCCCAAGTGCATGGCTATAACAACCAGAAATTTATTCTCTCACAATTTTGAAGACTTGTTGTTATTGTTAGGTGTCATCAAGTTGGTTCCTACTCATAGCGACCCTATGCACAACAGAACAAAACAATGCTCAGTCCTGCACCATCCTCATAATTGTTGTTATGTTTGAGCCCATTGTTGCTGCGACTATATCAATCCATCTTGTTGGAGGGTCTTCTCTTTTTTGCGGACCCTCCACTTTACCAGGCGTAATTTCCTTTTCCAGGAACTGGTCCTTCCTGATAATAGGGCTGAAGTATAAGAGGTGGTATCTCACCATCTTCACTTCCAATTAGCATTCTGGCTGTACTTCTTCCAACACAGATTTGTTTGTTCTACTGGAAACCCACGGTACTTTTAATATTCTTCTCCAACATCATAATTTCAATGCATCTATTCTTCTATGGTCTTCCTTATTCATTGTACAAGTTTCACATGCATATAAGGAGATTAAAACTACCATGGCTTGGGCCAAGTTTACCTTAAATCCTCAAACTGACATCGTTGCTCTTGAACACTTAAAGAGGTTTTTTTGCAGCAAATTTGCCTAATGCAATATGTCGTTCACTTTCTTGAATGTTGTTTCCATGAGTATTGATAGTGGATCCAAGCAAAATGAAGTATTCGATAATGCCAATCTTTTCTCCATATATCATGAAATGTTATTTATTGGTCTAGTTTGTGAGGATTTTCATTTTCTTTACACTGAGGTGCAATCTATAATGCAGGCTGGAATTTTTTTTTTCTTCATCACTAAGTATTTCAATTCTTAGCTTCTTAGTAAGCAAGGTTGAGATATCTGCATATCTCATGTTGTTAATGAGTCGTCCTCCAATTCTGATGGCATGCTCACCATACAGATTGAATAAGCATGGTGAAAAGGCACGACCCTGATGCACACCTTGTCCTAATTATAAACCATTTAGTATACCCTTGTTCTGTACAGGCTCCTCAATAGCAGTTAAGTGTTCTGGAATAACCATTCTTGAAAATGTTATCCATAGTTTGTTATGGTCCACACAATTGAATGTCTTTGCAGAGTTGATAAAGCATACGTTAACATCTTTATGGTATTTTCTACTTGCAGCCAAGATCCATCTGATGTCAACAATGATATTACTTGTTCCTTATCCTCTTCTGAATCTGGCTTGAATTTCTGGGTTGATTTTAGGAGATTAGATGTCCAGATTCAGAGTGCCAGCTCTAGAGGAAGACTTTCTCCTTGTCAGTTCTGAGGAAAGTTCCTTGTCTTCTTTCAGCATCTGTAGGCCCAGTATTCCTTGGAGATATCCATAGGTCTTGGCATCAATCTTCCCTTAAACCTAAGAACTTCACAGTGCAGGGACACCAGATCCAAAAAAATGCACTCTACTCCCAACTCTTCTATCTTGGTGGTAGTATGTCCCTCTCATCAGCTCACTCCAATCTCCTTGTATATCTCAAAAGAGATAGACTTAGATGCATCTTAATCCAATAAATTGCATCATGCCTCATTAACATCATAAGTGAGAGTTAACAACACATAGCATAATTACATCAGATGAGAGCTGATCACATCAGATCACATAATGGGGTGATTGCATCATATTATATCTCATCATGAAAGTGATAACTATATATTAATTGCTAGACCACTGAAGATCTTGGCCCAATCAATTTGACACAAAACCTTAACTGTCATAGGCACCTTGAAAGGAAGGTTTCGTAATCAACTTCTTAAAAATTAGTCACTGAAAACCCTAGGGAGTACAGTTCTACGTTGATACACATGCGATCACCAGGTGTTGAAGTCAACTCGACTGCAACTTGTTACCGTGTTTATAGGTATTGTTGTTGCTACTGCTGTCATTGGCTGCATCTATGCAGCACCAATCCTCAGGTTAGATGCTATTCAAACATTACAGAGGATGGCTTAAGGATTAGAAAATTAGATGGAAATGCTCCCAAATGAAATGCATCATCAGGCCAGATTCCAGAGAAAGAGCAGAATTAAAGAAATACACAGTTGGCTGTGGTGTGAGAAAAACTGGTACAAAGAAGAGAGATAACTGGCCAGAGAAAGTGGAAGCAAGAAGACATCCCTGATATATAAAAGGAAAAAAAGGAGAAAGAAAGAGAAAAAGTCATATCACCTCCACCCCTGCAGCCGCCCCCTTCTACCCAACTGAATGACAGAATAACAGGAGACAAGGAGAAAGCAGAAGCATTTTTATAACTTCTGTCTTTATTTTAAAAGATCAGCTATAATCATATAATTAGGGTTCCTTGCTTTATCGAATAAATGAAAAGACATACTTGATTAGGGCAGGAAATAATTAAAGAGGCCTTTGGAAACTCTCTGTTTCATAACTAGCTAGCGCCATTGACTTGCATCCTGAGAGGACTTAGGAAATTGTGGATGTTTAACAGAGACAATGGGAATGTGTTCAGATTCACAGATGATGGAAGGTATCTCTGAGGATGACAATGAGCTGGATATTGAGACAGCTCTTACACTGAGTGTGCAAGTCACCTTCCAGGTACAAAGTCTACAAGTCTGTCTGCATCTAGCAAGAATGAAGCAAATCTTCAAACAATGTGTAACCATCTGAAAGATAGCAAGATGTATCAAGGTTTCTAATATATATCCTTGAAGACAACAAAAACTGCAAAATCCAGTTCAGCAACCTCTTAATCCAAGGAGCCTGGAAGAGATGATAGATAGCATGGATCTTCAGTTATTCAGTGATTGTTCCCAAGTAATCCACATGTCCTACATATATCATAGATAGATAGATAGATAGATAGATAGATAGATAGATAGATAGATAGATAGATATAGATATAGATATAGAACACTACCATTTATCAAAGGACTCTTGGTGGTACAATGATTAAGAGCTAGACTTTTTTTTTCCTCGTTTTTTCAGTTTTTGTGAATTGAGTGAAAGTTTGCAGGGCAGATTATCAGTTTTACATTCAGCAAATAATATACTTTGTTTCATTGCAATGATTATAATCCCCTCCTTGTGCCATCAATTAAAAGTATTTCTCTCTATTCATTTTAGCTCTTCTTTTTTTTTTTTTTTTTTAACAATCAGTCATATTTAATAATTTATACCACCAAAAGGCACATTCTGCAAGTCTGCCTCCTGGCCACCAGCTCTCAGTCCCTCCCTTTCCATGAATCTCGAGTTCTCAGCTGCTCCCTCTCTCCATGTTCCCATCTCTGCCTCCATCTCTGGTGTCGCTGCTTCTCTGGATAAGGTCTTGCATTCCGCTTGTGCTCTTCTCCCTTGATGGTCCTAGAATAGTCTGCTTCTGGACTGTAAGTTAACTGCTCCTCCATTTTGTTACAAAACTTCTACCTTTGCAATTGTGACAGTCACAATTAGTCATGATAACAATTACTCACTATTGAATAATAAGAATCTTATCCCCATCTCTTTTAACCAGACCCATCTAGACAAGATGCAAATTATTTGATAGGGACTTATTCTTCCCCCACACACTCTTAAACTAAACTCCCTCTTGAAACCTTGTAAGTCAGTCACTTCATGCCTTTATCACCCTCTCATTTTAGGTAGCCAATGTCTAAGTTGTCCGTCCCTATCTACCCTGTATACCAAGGGGATAGTATTGATACTTGATGTGAAGACTCCTACCCTCTCTGTTGGTATTTAGGGCTACTACTTCCATGAGTAAGGAGCTCTGGTAGCATAGTGGTTACAAGTTGGGCTGCCAACCTCAAGGTCAGTAGTAGGAAACTAGCAGCAATTCTGTGGGAGAAAGATGAGGCATTCTGTTTCCGTAAAGATTTACAGCCTTGGAAACCCTGTACAGGGTCACTATGAGTCAGAAATGACTCCATGGTATTTAACAACAACAACAACCTCCATGAGTATAGGTCAAGTGCATCAAATTGTAGCAATTTACCCTTGTTTCCTTTATCAACAATTGTTTTCTTTTTCATCTTCCTCTAGTCGAGTTCCGATTATCAAGCCATCAAGGCTAGGTCAAATGAGTACTATCTGCAAGTTTGGGTGTTCTTGTGCATCTCCCCTCACTTCATATCAGTTGGATGCTTCACTATCAGCTCTAGCCCTCTGTGGCTATGTCCTTGTCCATGGGCTAAGGTGTTCCCAGGTCTCAACACACTTTGGACCAACCAGCCCTTCTTCTTCTCTCTCTCATATCCAGGTCAGCAGGAGTCTATGGAACATGGGTGAACTCAGCCCATTTCTTCATTGCTGGCTTTCCCCTTCTTCCACTCACTACTAGATCAATGTGGTCATCAGCAAGCTTGCATGTCTGTTCATGTGGTCCCTTTGAGTTTCAGTCTTAGAGGAGGGTTTGTCCTGAAGGGACTTGATTGTTTGCCTTGATGACTTTCTGGCAAACAGCTGGCTTATTCTTGTAGTAATCAATCATACTGCCATTTTTGTTTTGGGTTTTTCCTGATGATCTTTCTTTGAAGATGTATCATCTGTCACTCTAAGTGTTCCAGGCTGGTCTGCTTGTCCTTTCTAGTAGAAATGTCCCACCTCAGAAGGTTCTGGATGGGACTCGAGATTGCACCTAAGCTTCTATATACTGCAAAGGCTCTGCAAGAGGCCTATTTTACTGGGCAAGTTCTAGAACCCCTTTTATGTATTCCAATCTGTTATAAGCTAAAGACAGGCATACACGCTTTCTGTAATCATGTTTCCCAACATTCCTTTAGATCCTACTCAAGTGTCTATTTTACAATAGTAGGAGAAGGAAACCAATATTCATAAGACAGTCAGGCATCTTAGTATTATTTCATCTCTTCAGACTATATCTCAATCTCTGTATCACAGATCCCTGTCATTCCAAGGTTGAGCATGCATCACTATATACCTCTGTCCCATTTAGCCCATGCAAACCTGTCTCAGTGTTCCGCTATCTGCCTTGTTCTTGTGTATTGCTCTCCTTAACACCCGAACTATGATGTGTCTGGCCCCTACCCTGTGCTCTACTGTTGCCTCCCTCCACCTCCCTCAAACCCCCCTACTCCACCCACACCGGTAACCAACAAAGAATTTTTTCCCCCTTTTAGTATGGATATATTTTCTTAAACTTTTACCATAATGGTCTTATGTAATATTTGTCCTTTTGTGACTGACTAATTTCACTCAGAAGTGCTAGACTTTCAACTGTAAGGTCAATGGTTTTAACACACCAGCCACTCCTCAGGAGAAAGATGTGGCAGTCTGCTTCCATAAAGATTACAGTCTTGTAAACCCTATGGGGCAGTTCTATTCTGCCCTATAGAGTCGCTATGAGTAAAAAAAAAAAAAAAAAAATGCTACTGCACACAACAGCAACCATTCATCAAGCACTCACAAGCATTGAACTATATACACTGTATGTAAATTATTTCATCCCAACAACAACCCTGTGAGGTGAGTGCTATTTGTATCTCCCTTTTACAAATTTGTGTGCTTAGACTTAGAGGGGTCAGTTGACCTGCCCAAACCCACAAAGCTATGTGTATTAAACAGTCACTTTAGGGCTGGGTCCACACTCATAAGCTTATGCCATTGCCTCTCTTCCTGGGGGCTCCAGACAGTCTTCCTGCTCTTCCCTCTCAGCCTTCCTCTACCACCTTTATGACCACTCCTGACCACTGCAATCCTCAATACTAGTAAACTCTCAGATTTCACCTACTTTCTACTTATTGGTGATAAAGACACAGGGTAAGTACCATGCAAGTGCTGTTTAAATACTTTCTGAAGTAAATTACTGGTATTGACTTGAACTGGGTACCCCAATATGGAAAGTGAGGAAGCTCAGTCCCAAGGGGAGGAGGAGACAGGGAATCAAAGTTTTTAATGAATCACAGACATGCTGCAGGTAAGGTCATTTTCCATATGACCATGAGTCCTTGAACAGACTCACAGGTTGCCCTTGGGCCATCACTGCTTCCTGGCATCCAGCTTCTCCACCCAACATCATGGCTGTGTGACAATCCCCATTCTGTCACTGCTTTATGGAACTGAAGTGTCAAAGCAAGAGGTCCAGTAAGTGGGAAAACTATCATCCAGCTCCTCTGGTGCTGTGTAGATGCCCAAATCTCACTTATCTTGTGTTGTATCCTTTTCAACTCTTGTGTGATATTGAGCAGACACAATCCAGGCATAAATACTTAGTCCTTTGCCTGCTTCTTAAAAAAATGGAAACATTCCTTCTATTCACAAAAGTTTTTGATGTTAAAAAAAAAAGAGAGAGACTTGAGGGTGGCTAGAGTGGAGGTGCAGTGAAGTTCGCCATCAGCAATACCACGGAATACCAGCCAAAGCATATCCAAGGCAGAGCTCCAAAACTCAGAACCACATAGGTGCAAATATTTAAAAAGTTTGAAAGCTTATAGCTAGTGGAACTTGAAGCGGAAGTAAGAAATCTCGTGCTTTTGAATCTGACAGGCTCAGCAGCCTGGAGTCAATAACTTCGTCAAGACCAAATGGCAAAACCAAGAGGGGAAGCAGACACACCATGGAAAAATGCCTCTTGGGAACCTCAGAACAAAGGTGGATAATACACTTTGTCAGTTTTGCTTTGTTTTGATTTT
>NW_006408603.1:7513053-7516425 GCF_000296735.1 Chrysochloris asiatica
TGGAGTTGAGAAAAATAAGGAAGAAGTCAGGAAAGCACTACAAGAACAATCAAATCAGATAGATACAGCATTGAAAACAATTCAAAACCTACAGAAAGAGGTCCAAATGATCAATAATAGAATATAAGAAATAGACAATACTCTGAAAGGGCAAAGGAGTAGAATAGAAAAGATGGAAGGCAGAACCAGTGTGCTGGAAGACAGATCTCTCAATACCACTAAGATAGAAGAGCAAACAGAAAAAAAGGATTTAAAAAATCTGAAGAAGGTCTAAGATTCATGCTGGACAACATGAATGGGAATAACTTAAAAATTATCAGCATTCCAGAACAAGAAGAATCACACAAGTCCACAGAGGAAATAGTTGAAGCACTGCTGGAAGAAAATTTCTCTAACATCCTGAAAAGTGAAAAGATAAACATTCACGAAGCTCAGTGAACCCCAGGAAAGATAGACCCCCAGAAGAAAATCACCGAGACATATCATAATCAAGCTCTCCAAAATCAAAGATAAGGAGACACTCCTGAAAGCAGGTAGGGAAAACAGAAGTGTTTCATACAAAGGCAAGCAAGTCAGATTAAGCTCTGATCTCTCAGCAGAAACCATGCAAGCAAGAAGGTAATGGGGAAACACATATAAATAAAACCCTGAAAGAAAAAAAAAAAACTGCCAACTAAGAATCCTTTATCCAGCAAAGCTATCAATCAAATAAAACGTAATATCAAAACATTCCAGGCTAAACAGAAACTAAGGGATTTTTCTAATTTTTTGCAAGTCAAAACAACAATCACCTCATCCCAACATTAATAGCAAAGTTCAACCATGAGCTACAAAACATCCTAAAGGGAGTTATATGGACTGAGAACCAACAAGAACAGACAACAACCAACGGAGAGTGGCAGAATAGATAAAAAACAAGATCCTTCAATATGCTGTCTGCAAGAGACACATCTAACACACAGAGACAAAGCCAGATTAAAAGTCAAAGGATGGAAAAAGATATAGCAAGCTAATTACAATAAAAAAGGAACAGGAGTGGCAGTACTAATCTCTGATAAAATAAACTTAAAGGCAAAAACCAGCATAATAGGTAAAGATGGGCATTATCTCATGATTAAAGGGACAATTGAACAAGATGACATAACCATAATAAATATCTATGCTCCCAAAGAAAGAGCTCCAAAATATATGAAGAAACTCTAATAGATTTGAAGAAAGAAATAGATGAATCTGCAATAATAGTGGGTGATTTTAATACACTGCTTTCAAAAATGGATAGAACAACCAGGAAGAAACTTGACAAAGACACAGAAGAACTAAACAACACAATCAGCCACTGGACCTCATAAATGTGTACAGAGCATTCAATTCAACAACAGCACAATACACATTCTTTTCCAGTGCACATGGAACATTCTCCAGAATAGACCATGTCTTAGGCCACACAAAAAAACTCCATAAATTTATAAATATCAAAATACTACAAAGCATCTTCTCAGACCACAATGCTATCTAATTAGAAATCAACAATAGGAAGACCAAGGAAATAAAGTCAAATACAGGGAAACTGACTAACACCTTGCTAAAAACCAACTGGGTAGTTGAAGAAATTAAACATGAGTTCACAAAGTTCCTAGAAACAAAGGAGAACAAAAACACAACATACCAAAATCTTTGGGACATGGCAACAGAGATGCTGAAAGAATAATTTATTGCAATAAACGCACACATCCAAAAAAGGAGAGAACCAAAATTAACACATTAACACAGCATCTACAACAATTAGAAACACACCAACAGAGGGAACCTACAGCCACCAAAAGAAAAGAAATAATAAAAATGAGAGCAGAAATAAATGAGAGAGAAAACAGAAAAACTATAGAAAGAATCAACAGGACAAGAAGCTGATTCTTTCAAAGGATTAACAAAATTGACAGACCATTGGCAAACCTAAAAAAAAGAAAAGAGGGATAAGATACAAATAACACACTTTAGAAACCACATGGGCAATGTCACAATGGAACCAAAGGAAATAAAAAGGATAATAACAGAATACTATAAAGAGTTGTACTCCAACAAATTTGAAAACTTAGAAGAGATGAATACATTTTTAGATGAACACAACCTACCTAAACTTATACATAGTGAAATAGAAAACCTGAACAAACCCATAACAAAAGAAGAAATTGATCAGGTCATCAAAAAACTCCTAACCAAAAAATGGCCAGGCCCAGATGGCTTCACTGGTGAGTTCTACCAAACATTCAGGGAAGAGCTGTCACCAATTCTACTCAAATTATTCCAGAAGATAGAGAATGGAAAACTGTATAGAATACTGCAACATCTCTAAAGTGTGTAGAATACTATAATATCTCTACAAGAAAAAGTCAAACAACCCAATTAAAAGATGGGCAGAGCACAAAAGAAGACATCCAGGTGGTTAAAGGCATATGAAGAAATGTTCATAATCATTAGCCATTGTTGTTGTTGTTAAGTGCCATTGAGTCAGTTCTGACCCATAGTGACCCTGTATAGTGTTTCCAAGGAGCATCTGGTGAGCTTGAACCACCAACCTTGCAGTTTTTCAGTCTAGTGCATTAATCCACAGCACCACAAAATTAGCCATATTTTGCAAGTCAAAACAACAATCACCTCATCCCAACATTAATAGCAAAGTTCAAGCAAACAGGGTGTGGAGACACTGGAATCTTTCTACATTGCTTGGGGGCTGTAAATGGTGCAACCACTGTGGAAAACACCATGGCGCTTCCTTACAAAGTTGGAAATAGCAATATTGTATGAACCAGCAATCCCTTTACTTAGTATATATCTCTTAGAAACAACCATGACATGAGCAGATATATACACACTGAATTTTATCACAGCATTATTCATAATAGCCGTCTCTAATGCTGTCTAAAGAAGGCATTTGAAATTAACAAATAATTGGTTTTGCAGAATTCTATCATGCGTTCTCCAGCATCATTTCTATCACCAAAGCCATATTTTCCAACTACTGATCCTTCCTCTTTGCTACCAACCTTTTGCATTCCAATCACCAGTAATGATCAATATAGCTTGATTGCATGCTTGATAATTTCAGATTGAAGAAGTTGATAGAATTCTTCTATTTCATTCTCATGGGCTTTAGTGGTTGGTGAGTAAATTTGAATAATAGTGGTATTAACTGGGCTTCCCTGTAGGCGCATGGATTTTATCCTATCACAGACAGCATTGTGCCTCATGACTGGTCTGAATATGTTCTTTGTGACAATGAATGCAACACCATTCCTATTCAATTTGTCATTTCAGGCATAGTAAACCATGTGGTTGTCAGATTCAAACTGGCCAATACCAGTCCATTTCAGCTCA
>NW_006408603.1:7522575-7543567 GCF_000296735.1 Chrysochloris asiatica
GCCAAAAGAACCAATAGATCCGTTTTGGAAGAAGTGCAGCCAGAGTGCTCCTTGGAGGCCAAGATGGCCAAACTTTGTCTTTCATACTTTGGACATATTGTCAAGAGGGACCAGTCACTGGGGAAGTATATCATGTTTGGTAAGGTGGAGTGTCAGAGAAAAAGAGGGAGACCCTCAACAAGATGGATTGGCTAAGTGGCAGCATTGATGGACTCAAGCGTGACAACATTAGTGAGGTTGGCCCAGGATCAGGCAGTGTTTCGTTCTGCTGTGCATAGGGTCGCTATGGGTCGGTACCAACCTGATAACACCTAACAACAACAACAATTCACAATAGCAAAAAGAAGATAGCTTAAATGCCCCTCAATAGAAGAATGGATGGACAAACTTTGGTACATATACACAATAGCATACTACACAGCACTGAAGAATAATGATGAATCTGAGAAACACTTCCTAGCATGGATAAACCTGGAGGACATTATGATGAATGAAATTAGTCAGTCACAAAAGAACAAATATTGTATGAGACCATTTTTATAAAAGCTGAAGAAAGAGTTTTCATGCTAAAAGAAACATTCTTTGATGGTTACGTGGGATGGGAGGCAAGGGAGAACAATTCATTGGCTAGAGGGTTGTTGTTGTTAAGTACCATTGAGTCAGGTCCTGTATAGGGTTTCTGAGGAGCCGCTGTTGAGTTTGAACCACCAACACTGAGGTTTAAACCAACCTTGAGGTCCAGTGCTTATCCTATGGTGCCACACCAGGTGATGGGGAGGACAATATAAAGAAAAGGGAGGTTGACATAAGAAAGTTGAATACAGGTAAAGACACAGGGAGGAATTCAAGGGTTAAAGGGGATACAGGTAAATATTGTTACATACATAATATACTACAATAAGAGTGTTCTGTGGGTAGATGCATATATACATTTTGGATGGGTATGAGCAGGACCATGGAAGTATACCACATATACATAAAAGTTTGACAAAGGATATTTGTACATGAGTATTTACCTTTGCTACAAACATGCTTATAAATGTGGTGGAGAATACAGGTGTCAAAATGATGAAAACTTCTCAAGTTGCTTGATCTGGGGCTCAGGACCAAAGTCTCAAAGGACACCATTGTCGATTGGCATAACATAGTCCACAAAGACAATGTTCTACATCATTCTACTTAGGTGGATAAGCGAATGGAATCTTAAACGCTCATGAGCATCCGTCTAAGGTGAAACTATTGGTTTTTCCAAGTGCAGAAGAAAGAAGAGTGATGAAAATTGAAGATGTTTTCAATGGAACATATGAACATCAGTCTCTGAGACCAGAAGAACTTCATGGTGCTCAGCTACCACTACCAGCTGATCTGAAAGATCACATTATAAGATCCTGGATAGAGTGGGAGAAAATACGGAACCAAACTCAATAATATATATATATATATATATATATATATATATAGGCTTACTGGTCAGAAAGAGACTGGAGAAACCAAGACAATGGACTTTGGTCACCCTTCAGGTTTGGAATGGAATGTACCACCTGTAGCCCAATTTTCAGGCAATCCATGGATAGGTAAACAGGGCAGGGGGACAACACTAGTATGGTATGCTCACCATGCAATGGTCCACCATTCAAGATCAAAAGAGCAACATTTACCTAAGGACCAAGTTGAGAAGGATGGAAAGAAAATAAGAACCACTGGAAGGAAGCGGCATAACTGTTGTTACGTGGAGGGGATTGCAATCATTGAGATGAACAAAGTATATGATTTATGACTTACTGAATGTAAAACTGATGTAAACCTGTAAACCTCCACTCAATTCACAATAAAACATTTTAAAAAATAGTCTATAAGATTGTCTATGAAAAAATCTTCAAACTCCATGTCTACGGCCTATTTATGAAGCAATGTTTCAGTGCCCAGATTCTAGATATTCTTAATAATTTTAATGACAATACTATTCTGTGAGGCTGGTCTTTTTTCCTAACTCTGACTGGTGGCCAATGACAAACACACAAGTTCTCCGCACCAAGGACAGAGCCCATGTAATAAGGGAGTAATCCATGTCCCAGATCTGCAGTCAAGAAGTTATGAGTTCAAAATGAAATCACGGAATATTGGTGTTATAGGCAATCAAGTAGCACAATATTTTCATTTTATAGATGAAGAATCTGAATCCCAAAGAAATCAAATGACCCACTCAATATTCCAAGTTACAGTATCAGAGTCAGACTCAAGGTCAGTTAAGTCCCAGTCCTGTACCCTTTGTCTGCACCTTCTGGTTGCATTGAGATTATTCCTTTGCTCCTCCATAAAGAGTATGCATGAGCTAGTAGGGCTCTATCAACATTAGTGTCAAGAGTAAGCATATTTGGGGGTCGGTGAGAAGTAGGAAGCACAAAGGAAAGAGAAATCTCCACATCTCCTTAATCAGGAAAGGTTTTCTTGTTACCTTCTGAGAGAGAGACTAGTCGGAAAGAAAGTACAGGTAATGAAGCACAAGTAAGTAGATTGCTCCTGCCAACATCACAGCTTGAGAGAATTGATGGCAGAAGGAAAACCCCAGCCAGCCAAAGTTAGGACTAAGAAACAGGGTTTAGCAACCATCCCTGACGCCAAGTTTCAGTTAGTCATAAGACTATGTTGATATACCCAAAGAGAAAACTATTACCAAGTTCTTGGTGTTAAGCAGAGACTTGACTCCTGCCCTCAGGGATGAACTGGGTTATAGATCCAGTGATCTCTGCGAAATCAGCCACACTACATTGAGAACAAATTTGTGGAGTATTCAGGGGGCTGTATGGCTCTGGACAAGGTCTAAATTCTCTGAGTCTCAGTGTTCTGTAAAGTGAGAAGATTGGACTAGATAGTCTGGAAGGACAGTTTCTCAACCAACACTGTAAGATTGTCTTTCTAATGTAGTTCCTAGGGACTGAAAAGATCCTGTTAGGTAGTGATCTGCATAACTGTAAATCAAGGTCATGGTCTCCCACTCCAAAACCCTTCCTACAAACCAGTAACAGTCACTAATCCAAGACTTACAGATGCCTGAAAAAACAACAACCTTAGTTGTAGACATGGGAAGAAAGGTGGATAGTAATGCAGAGGCCACATGAGGCCAACTGACTGGACATCATGTTAGAAATGTGGCTAGATATTGCAACAAGGGCACAGTAAAACAAAAGAATCTTGGCACAGTAACTTTTATTTCTGCAGAAGGGTGCACGGTAGCACAAAGTCTGGCTAGCAAGCACACTGGGTGGGCAGTCTACTCGGGTTTTAGCCCTGATGTAAATCTAAGGCTGTGTCTCACCCCATTGGCTAGGGCTTCGACCGCACAGTCGTGTCTTTACCCGGTTGGCTAATTCAGATTGCTAGGGTGTGCATTCTTGTCCTTACTTGATTGGCTATTTCAAAATGCTAGGGGAGCTTAAGGAAGTTGAAAAGTCCCTACTGACTTCAGGAAGTAGTAAAAATAAAAAAGAAAAGTCATCCAAACGTAATAAACAGGATTATAATTGAAGAAAAAAATTAATTCCCACAATCAGAAGAGAGCTTTTACTCTTAAGAGTTTGCCACCAAAGCCTAGCCTCATATTTGTGTACTAATAAACTGAAACTATCAGGAGCCCAATTTAATCACATTTGGGGATACTAATGAACATTAACAAAGTTCATATTGTTGTTGTTGTTAAGTGTCATGGAGTCGGTTCCGACACATAGCGACCATGTATAGGGTTTCTGAGGAGCGGCTGGTAAATTTGAACCACCGACCTTGTGGTCCAGTGCATTATCTCACACCACCACACCAGGATGCCAAAGTCCACATAAAGACCCACTGGTGTGGTGCTGTGGGTTAATGCACCAGACTGCAAAGCCATTTGAACTGCAAGATCGGCGGTTCAAGCTCACCAGCTGCTCCTTAGAAACCGTATACAGGATCACTATGGGTCAGAATCAACTCAACGGTACTTAACAACAACAACAACAAGACCATAATGTCAAGTCAGTCACAATGAGAAACTAATTGGAAACCACTCAGGCTAACCATAGTCTCTTCATGGAAGCCAAATTATAGAAACTTTGGGTCAAGATGAGTTAGTTAAATGGTTTTATTGTTTAGTGGCATCGGATTCACCTGCCACATCCATCTCCACAGTTGGAGTTCTCCTGTCAATAGACTGGCTCCTCCTCACAAATGGCAGCCTTGTACCACCCAGGCAGGGGTCAGATGGGCTCTTCCACCTTCAGCTGACTGATTATCCTTTCTTCTGTTTCAGAGTCTGACTGACTTTTCTTCTGATTTATACATTTTGTGTGTGTACACAAACCCTCCATTCAATTATCATCAAGTCTTTTTTACTTCATAGGCATTTAAGTTGATTTTGTGTCTCCTCTCTGATCCATCATATGTTGGTCATGTCATTCGACTATTACCTTCTTGGAAGGGAAATAGAGAAGGGGCATTGTACCAGTTCGATATTGCAGCATAACAGACCACCCCAAACTCAGTGGTTTAAGACAGCAATCATTGACGATTTCACATGCATCTGTGGTCAACTGATCCTGTCCAGGACTACTCAAGTGCCTGAGGGTCTGCTGGGAGTCAGATGATCTAAGCTAAGCTCAGCTGAATCACCTCTGGTCTTCCTGTCTTCTAGCTTCCTTGGACTAGTAAGGTACTTAAGGTACATTCTTTTCATGGCAGTTCCAGCTACATGAAACCAAGCAGAAACCATAAGTCTTTTGAGGCCTAGGCTTGGAACTGGTACACTTCCAATCCATTCTACTGAGCCCATGTGAACTGGCACACTTCCACCTCCCAATATTGAACCCAAGTCAAGGGCCAGAAGGAACTACAAAGTCACTGGACAAAGGGCATGGATAGAGAGAGAGTTAAAGACAAAGCCAATGACACAATATGTCTTAGGTGCCTTGCTGTTGTTCCCCCATGTGTCTTCTACAATAACAACAACCACAAATGTTATGATGCGGCATTGTAGGATAACCACAAGGCTGGTAGTTCAAAACTACTTCGGAAACCCTCTCCAGGGTCACTGTGAGTTGAAACTGACTCAACAGCACTTAACAGCAATGACACTTCATACTTTGAAAAGCATTTTCCCATATATTGTCTCATTTGTTTGTCACAGGAGATCCTAAGTTAGGACTTGGTGTGGTGGTGGTGGTTATGTGCCGTGGAGTCAGTTCCGACTCATAGCAACCCTGTACAGGGTTTCTGAGGCTGTAAATCTTTACAGGAGCAGAAACCTCATCTTCTTCCCACGGAACAGCTGGTAATTTCAAACTGCTAACCTTGCGGTTCACAGCCTGATTCATAACCACTACGCTACCAGAGCTCATAGGTTTCCATATTTCACAAATGAGGAAGCTGATACTCTGGGGAATTTTGATGAAAAAGGATCAAATTCACCTGCCCCCAGATTCATGCTCTTGCGGTGCTACTGCTCTCTTTCCTCCTACCCTGGTAGCAGAGCCTTGACACAGAATCCGGTTCCCTCTGTGCCTCTCAGACACACTGATTGACCCTCCTGTTCCTACATCAGATCCCAGATTCCCTGCCTGCTCCAGTTCTGAGTCATCAGCCTCTGACTGACTCTTCAGGTCCTTGTCCCATGCTACCCCCACTTCTGCCTGTCCCTTTCCTGCTGTTAGCAGCAGCGAGCACTCATATAACCCAGTCTGCAATGAACAGCACCCTCCCTGCCTCAATCACCATCCAGAAGATGTCCTGCAGCTGTAGAATTTTCAGTGCCCACCTCTCTTTCTGCTGCTTTTTTCTCAGATTAGCCAGAGCTGGAGGGGCCTTGGCCTACGTACTATGGAAGAAGTGGTCCAGAATAGCCTGAGAGTGTTGAAATTACCCTAAGAATTGGGGAATGTGGACAATTTGACCTCTTGAGGTACACTTTGGGTGCTTCCTTCTAGCCCATTCTCTTGCTGTATGACCATAATACAAACTCAAGGAGAAGAGTTTTCGGGTGGTAAGGATTTGTGCTTCTCTGAAAAGCTCACCAACTCTGTTCAGGCCATTCCTGAACCCAGTCTTCAACAAGCATTTATCAGATGCTTACTGTTTGCCAGACATTGTGCTCATCAGAGATAACACAAAGAGGAGTTTGATACTGTCCTTGGCTATATGAGGAGAAGAGGACACAAGAAATCACAGCATGGTCATTGCCATACACAGGAAGATGAAGGTACCTACTTCTGTAGAAGCACAGGGAAGGAGGGCTGAGGAACCTATGTGACTAGGAAAAAGCTTCAAAAAGAAGATGATGCTGTAACTGGAACTGGAAAACTAAATGAGAGTTTGCCAGGAGAGTGGGATTGGGGAAACACTCCAGACATTGGAGGCAGCCCGGGCAGCACACTGAGGGAAAGGTAGATATGTTTCCCAGCAGTGTTGAAGGAGCCATGCTGAAAGGCTAGGGACAGAGATGAGGCAGATTGATTTTGTGCCTTGCATTAATTGGATTAGGCTTGACTACAAGTGACATCAATCAATGAAGCAATCAATCTATCAGTACAAATAGCATAAACAAAACAGATATTTATTTCTCTCACAAATAAAGAACCAGATATATGATCCAAAGCTGGTTTAAAATGCATTGTCAGGGAGCCAGACTCTTTCTATCCTGTTGCCTCATTGTGCCTAACCTTGGCCTCATACTACTCGGTGCATCCAAACTGTCAACCTTTAGGTTAAATGGTCAAAAGCAAACCAGTTGCCATCAAGTCTATTCTAACTCATAATGACCCCATGTGTTTCATAGGGTTTCCAGGGACATCTCATTCCAGGCAGCAGAGAGAGAAGAAAAGGATTGAAAAAAGACAGCAAAGAGTGCATGTGGAATGACTCTTAAAACTGGGCCCCCAGGAACTGCCACATAACACCCCACTTACATCCCTTTTTAGTCACATGACCACACCCAGCTACAAAGGAGGCTGGGAAATGTGATCTTTGTTCTTGCAACCTCATGCCGTGCCAAAAAAATTACATTATTGAGGAAGAAGTGAGAACCAATATTTGGTGGCAAGAATCCACATACACCCTGAGAGGAGTTTCAATTTTGCACTGTAACAGATGGTGAGTTATTGAAGAGTTCTGAGGTGGGGAGTGACAAATCTGATCTGCATGCTGGAACAACAGCTCAGAATTCTGTGTGGAGAAAAGATTAAAAGGGGAAAGACTAGATGCAAAGAAAGCAGTAGGAGGTCACTTCAAAGGGTCAGTGGCAAGGCAGATGAAGAGGGAGGAACAGAGGGGAGAGATGCTGAAAAGGTAGAAATTAAAGGAATGAGTGATTAATTGGAATAAAGAATGGGGCAGGGAGAGGAGCCAAAGATGATCCCAAGTTTCTTAAGATAATTGCAAATGCTTAAAACAAATTGTTAAATAAGTGAAAAAAAATGAATGAAGGGTTGTTATAAGGGATTAAATATGTTAATACTTATAAAATGTTGCTGTTGTTGTTAGTTGCCATCGAGTCGGTACCGACCCATAGCGACCTTACGCACAGCAGAATGAAACACTGCCCAATCCTGGGCCAACCTCACTACTGTTGCCACGCTTGAGTCCATCAATGCACCATATCTGCACATGGTAAACAATGAAAATGTGATTGTTCAATTTCTGGTCTCAGGCAAGGCCCTACACTAACAGTCTTTCCCTCAGAGCAGAGCAGCCTATATACAGCACGTCTTTCTCCCCTATACGTGAGTTTGAATCATTTGATCAGGGGCAGGGGGCAGGGGCAGTCACCAAACAAAATAAGGAGAATGACCCCAACTTACCTGAGGTCATCAAGTCCATTCCCAAAGACCTGAGCAGCCCACCCAGATCTTGCAACCTTAGGAGTTGTTCTACTCTTAAAACAGTATCTACCCTAAGCCTTCTATGCATGCAGGGTTGGCTCTGTGAGCCAAGGGATGGGCAAGTAGGCAGGAGGTTGGCATCACTTATTTACAGAACGGGTGCAGGGAGTCCTTCTCCAACTCCAATCCCAGTCACCTCAGCCAAATTTTAAATAAGAATGTTTGTTAAGAAGTGATTCAACTTGTGAAGAACACTGTAGTTGTTTTCTTCATACTCTTGTATTTTTCACAATTTTTCTTTTGTGGATGTGTATTTCTTTTCAAATAGGGGGAAAATGCATTTAAAAACAAACAACAACAGTACTGAAACAGCCTGCAGTGTTTCTGATGGAAAGGTGGAGCCTGGACCAGAAGGAAAAGTTCAGTGGTTCGAGGGTGTGAGGAGAGTGGCCCTGCCAAACTTCTCCATCAGGAGCCAATAGTTTTTGCCTATTGGCCTGTCAATGCTCCCCTCATCCCATTGGGTTACCTTGGGCCCTGACCTCACCCAACACTCTAAAATCCTGTTAATTTCACCAAATATTTTCCAGGTACTTCCTGTATGCCAGAGGCTGAGGATACAAAGATGACTAAGCCTTGGCCCCTGTCCTGGAGGAATTCACACAGAGAGACCTATTAGGGCTGGCCTGCTCTGGCAGTAGGAATCTGGCTGAAACTGAATGTTCACACTCTTTTGGCAGATGGAGATATAGGAGTCTGGACCAGAAAGGAACACCTGCAGAGACAGGGCTGAGGCGGGAGCTTGGATTTTATGTCATCAACCCCACCTCCTAGGAGAAGCCAAACTAGAAGAACAGTCTTACCCCTCCTCTGAGTTGACGGTGGTTGTTGTTCTGACTCATAATGAGCCTACAGGACAGAGTAGAACTGCCCCACAGGGTTTCCTAGGTCATAATCTTTACGAACTGGAATGCTTGTTGCACAGTGGTTAAACTCTTGGCTGCTAATCCAAAGATTGGTGGTTCAAACCCACCATGTGCTCTGTAGGAAAAAGATGTGGCAGTCTGCTTCTCTAAAAACCCTATAGGGTAACTATGCATCGGAATCTACTCCAGAGCAATGGGTTAAGTTTGCTTTTGTTGTTTGTTTGTTTGTGTTTATTTTTACAAGAGCAGATCTTTTCTCCTTGTAGCCATTGACATTTCAGTTGGCAACTGAGCACTTTAATCATTGCACTGTCAGAGACCCAAAATGCTGTACCACTGTCTATAGCAGACTCCCCTTCCCACTGAGGGGGCTCTTGAACCTCTAACCTTATCTGATGCTTCATAGTTAGAAGAGGGATCTGAGAATCCCACAGGAGCTGAGTTGTCCTGTGTGGGCATCTTTCATTTCCTCTAAGACATTGACATTGGTGGGAACTGTACCTTCACACACAAGCACAATTCCTCCCCAGCATAGAGCTCCCTCAGGACCTGTGCCTCTTGACACCCCCCCCCCCCTCACCTCTCACTAATCCCTTCACCTCCTCACCTCACCCATACCAACCCTGTCACTCTTGGAAGGTTGCCAGTTGACCTGGGGGAGGGTGGGTGGAGAGACAAGAAGGAGTTTGGTGGAGGTCAAGGAGAAAGGTCTGAGCCTGCTGAGGGGACTAAAGACAAGAAGGAGTTTGGTGGAGGTCAAGGAGAAAGGTCTGGGCCTGCTGAGGGGACTAAGCTCCCATCTTAAGCTCCCATCTGTCTTCCTTAGGCTAGAAGATGAGCCAGTCAGAACTTGATCCAATGTGGTTTTTTCCAACCCAATTAGATTACAGTTAGTATCACCTGAAACCCAAGACTACTGCATCTCCACAAGGGTTCCCAGGATCAACTCTCTACCCCTGCAGCCCCTTGGAACCAACTTCCACAGGCAGGAGGCACCATTACCATGGGGTGAGGAGCAGGTCTTCACTGGATGAGACCTACACCACTCTGGAAATTCTCAGGGCATCAATATTTCATGCTGCTGTAACTGTCTTTGTTTTTATGCAAATGACTTGGGCTGCCAGATGGGCAGAGGCTGGCCACGTCATCCATCACCAGGCTGTTCCATCCACAGCAACCTCATCAGCTGCCAGGACCCTGCAGGCTGGCCTCAGCTATGGTCATCCTAGCCCTCTGTCTGCACAGTGGGGCACAGCCCTATCCTGAACACTGTGGGGGACACAGAGGAACCTGAAACATCAAGTTCTCATGCCAGAGGACTCACAGACAGAAGTGTCTTGTGCTAAGACCTGAAGCAACTCATCAATCATTATATCCCACAAAGAACCAGTGCAGTGAACATGTTACTAGCTGCCATCACCCCCCAACTAATGGTGACCCCATGTTTTACAGAGTAGAAGTGTGCTCCATTGGGTTTTCTTGGCTATGATCCTTAGAAGGACTTGGCCAGGTTTTTCTTCCATGTAGCTGCTGGAGTAGGTTTGAACCTCCAACTTTTAGGATAGTGGACAATCACAAACTGCTTTGTGCTATCCAGGGTCCTTCTGGCAAACAGAACAGGGGTTACTATCTTAAGATTTGTTTTCTTAAAAAAAAAAATCAAGGCTCAGGGAGACTTAAAGGGATTGGCCAAAGATACCCAGCAATCAGGAGAGCTAAGCTAGTCCAGGACGCCCTCTAAACCTGCAAGGTCGAACCCCTCAACTAATACCCCTGTGAGTATCATCTCTATGCCACAAGGCCCTGCTAGCCTGAATGGGGCAATTTGAGATCCAGGGGCTGGGATCAGGAAGCTCGGCCCCTCCTGTTCCTGTCTTCCCTGACCTGCATAGTTCCAGCTTCTGCTTCCTCCCCACATAGCTGGAATACCTGACCCTACTGCAGCCTCCTAGGTCCTGAGCCCACATCCACCTTGGAGCTCTGCTTTGCTCTTGCTAGTTCTTACACTCATCCCTACTAACATCAGGATGGGCATAGAAGAGACACCTGATGCTGACTTCTGCCAGGCTGTCCAGATGGGGTTCCACCTATCAGGATATTGTGAGGTCGCTAGTAATGCTTAGCTAGAGTTGCACAGCCTTCATGTTCCTCAGCATGATGTCCTTGCTAAACTACCACTGGTCTATCCCACAGTAGTTACTAGCTCCCCTACTGTAGTCTGCCCCTTCAGTCCCTGCTGCCCTAATCATGTCTGGGTCATCCCACACCTTCAGGATTCCAGATAAGTAAAGGTGATAGGATTGACACTCAGTAGAGGACCCTAGAAGGACCAAGTCTTAGATCCCAGGAGCAGAACTTGCAGGGATTGGTAGATTACTCTATGATGTCACTAGGCTGGAAATAGCTCAGCCAAGGGCTACTGCAGAACAGCTATGCCAAGGAAAATCAGGAGCCCTGCCAGTAACTGCCTGGGCAAGTCACAGCATTCTCCACACCTGTGCAATCCAGAACTTCAGATCAGTGATTTCTAAGGTGTCTTCTAAATCTAAGACTTTACGTCTCTGAACCACTTCTTACTATTTCTAATCTCCCTTCTCCTCTTCCTGTCTCTCCCCCTAGGACACAGAGTGAGACACAATACATGGTTGCAGTTAAGGACATGGATCCAGTGACCTTCACACAAGCCCAGGGGCTGTGGGGTCAGCTGGCAGTGATGTTGTAGAGGAACTTCCTATGTTAAAGGAGGCTGGAGCAGACCAATCCAGGTACCATTCCAATTCTACAATACCAAATTTTAGATTCTGTGCTTCCAGAAGAGTTGGGAACAAACTTCCATAGGCCATCCTGTGTTCACCTTGGTTCATTTAACCCTCACATCACATCAAATTCACTTTTTACAGGTGAGGACTTAGGCTAAGAAATGGGCTCAAGGTCACACTGCTAGGATTTGAACCTAGGTCTGTCTGTCTGGGTTCAGAGCAGATCACCACTATACAATGCTGTGTCAAAGGGACCCTGGTGTCATACAGGTAGGACTCTCCTGAGCTTGGGGTTTGCCAGATGAACCAGGCCTTCAAGACAACCAAGCCTTGGCACAGGATACTTCAACTGCCCAAAATGCGTTTGTCCACATCTCTTCACCCACTCTACAAAAGAACCTCATTTCTGCTCTTGGAGATGCCATTTATCCTAAAAGACTCAGCACAAGCTATATTCCTAAGAGGAAATCTTTCTTCCTTCCTTCTCATATCACCCTCCTCTACTGTACTCAAGTAATTCCCTCCTCTGTAAGCCTGAAGCAAAGGCCTCTATGATTTTCCCATTTATCTAAAAGCTCCAAAACTAGCATTGTTGAAAAGCTACTGGGCAGCAGGCTTGGTGCTAGGCTCTTATACATCCATAGAATATTCATCCAGTGCTCTCAGCATCCTATGAGGTGGCTCTTGGTACTCCCATTTTCCAGTTGGAAATGTATAGTTTCCTTACTTTCCCCTCCCATATCTCTCTGTCTCCAACACCCATGCTCAGTGCCAAGCACACATTATGTGATCAACAAACATGAGCAGAGATGAAGAGAAACTGCTTGCATCACTAATGTCTTCAGGTGCTGTGAGATAGAGCGGGTTGGCTCTGGTCTGGAGCAATGGAAATAGAAATGTGACCCTTAGCCATTTGGACATGATGTAGTTTGTTCCCTGACCTCACAGCAAAGAGTTCTTATGTACCTCTATCCTTTGACTCACTTCCCCCGCTGCCTTCTGGCTCTCTCTCTCTCTCTCTCTCTCTCTCTCTCTCTCTCTCTCTCTCTCGCTCACTCTCTCTCTCGCTCTCTCTCTCTTGCTCTCTGTCTGATCTAGTCTCAGTATAAATAATTGGGGTGATGGAAGCTCCCCTGGGGATGTGCATAGCCCTGGTCATGCTTTTGCCCCAGAAACTGGAGGGCAAGAGTTTGGGTCAGAAGGGCAAGCTCAGACTGAAGCTTGATAGGCCTAAAGATCTGATAGGGGAGTTCATTTTTCATGGCTCAGTGTCTAATTGGTCAGATAGAGGCCCCAGGCCCCTAACTGTGTCCCCACTTGGGTTGTGGTAAAAGATCTAGAGGTTAGAGTAGAGAGCAAAGAGATTAGGTTCTCAGGAAAGGACCAAATTGGACTTTGTCATATGCCTGCATGCTGGAGAGAAGGGGGCTGGAGAACAAATCTGGTTGTGTGGGGACAGCCAGAACAACTGGGGTGACCAATTCAACTGGGAAATGTTGCAAATAGTAATGGATTTAACCAGTGGGTGTTAAAGAGAACTGGAGAGGTCCCAAAGAGCAAGGAAAAGGGGTCCAGCAGGCAGGCTCAGAGCCCCCACTCATAATTCAAGTAGTACAGGCTTCTCTTTTATCTATTTTCCTTTGAAATAATGGTTGTGCTGACAATATTGAGGGTGAAATTGATGACGATCTTGATACATCCAGGCTTGGATTATGAATGTTCGGGGTCGAGAACCTTGTCTCCTTATGCCTTTCCCCAGTAGGATGCTGGTTCAGCTGAATGAGGAAGCTACCAGGTGGTGAACAGCACACACCAGCACTCTTCACACTGTGCTGTTGTTGTTGTTAGATGTCATCAAGTCAGTTCTGACTCACAGTGAATTTACGCACAACAGAATGAAACATGTCCAGTCCTGCATCATCCTCACAATTGCTGTTATGTTTGAACCCATTGTTGCTGCCACTGTGTCAATCCATCTCATTGGGAGGTTTCCTCACTTTCACTGACTTCTACTTTACCAAACATGATGTCCTTCTCTGGAGCTTGATTCCTACGTGTCCAAAGAACGAGTAACAAAGTCTCATCATCTTGGCTTCTAAGGAGCATTCTGGCTGTACTTCTTCCAACACAGATTTATTTGCAGTCCTTGGTACTTTTACTATTCTTCGCCAACATCATAACTCAAATATATAGATTCTTCTATAGTCTTCCTTAAGGAGCTCTGGTAGCGTAGTGGTTACGAATCGGGCTGCGAACCTTAAGGTCAGCGGTTCGAAACTACCAGCCGCTCCGCGGGAGAAAGATGAGGCTTTCTACTCCCGTAAAGATTTACACCCTCGGAAACCCTGTACAGGGTCGCTATGGGACGGACCCGACTCGATGGCACTTAACAACAACAACATAGTCTTCCTTACCCACTGTCAAATTTTCACATGCATATGAGGCAATTGAAAATACCACAGCTTGAGTCATGTAAACACTACCTAATTTACACACCTTATCTTCCTGAACTCCCTACGCCCTATACCAGAGAACTTTCTTTCTAGGTCATTTCAAAATTTTTCAGGTCTTTGTTACATTGTTCTCAAAAGTCCTTCTTTCCATAGACTACCTTCACCAGCTGCACCCTTTTTCTCAATCTGAAATATTTCCTTTTCATCAAATGCCACCTGACTTCCTTGAGCTGTGTTAGTCCTCACCACTCTCAGGCCACAGCCAGATGCTGCTTTGCACGTTGTACACACCTTTAGCACAGAGATTAAGACTGTAAGTCTGGATTCACATTCCAGCTCTGCCATCTTAGGAGCTACACAACCATAAGAAGGCAGACCTTCTTGGTGACTCAGCTTGGGAGACTAGTACCCACTTTCTGGCTCTTCAGGATAATGCACTGGACCATAAGGTTGGTTTGAACCATGATTTAAACCTACCAGTAGTTCCCCGGAAACCCTATACAGGGTCACTACGAGTTGGAACTGACTCAAAGGCACTTAACTACAATAACAACAAACCCACAAGCTCCTATGAATCAGAACCAACTCAACGGCACTTAACACAACAACATTATTTCTGTAGAAACGCTGGTGGTGCAAACATTAAGTGCTCAGCTGCTAACCGAAAGATTGGTAGTTAGAGCCTACCCAACATCTGGAAGTAAATGACCTGCTCCCATAAAGATTGTAGCCAAAAATTAACACAACCGTATGGGGACAATTCTACTCTGTCAGATGGGGTCGCTATGTTGAAATGAACTCAAGATCAACAACTACTGATGTGGAGATGAAATGAGATAATACAGGCAAAGCACGAGGCCCTATGACTGGCACATAGTAACTGCTCAGTAATCGGTAGCTGCTGTTGCTGTTCTTATTGTTCAGTGTATTTTTGTGACCAGAGCCGGGCTCCATTTTCTGCACTTTGTCCCCACAATGATCTTGGCACACACAGCTCAAATAAATATGCATTTTCTTCACAACTGACTATTTTGACAAGAATAACAGGCTCCTGTGCCAATGAGAGTGGAAAAGAGAAGCAAAATCAGGAAGAGAAAAATACAAACAGTTGATTTTTTCCTGTAATTTTCAAGCAATCAAGAGAGGCTCGTGTTTTCTAATGATAGGAAGTCCAGCTCCTTACACAGCATTTCTCACATGGTATGTTTTAGCTGGTGAGGTGCTATAGGACAAGCACTGGACTGCTAACTGTGAGGTCAGCAGTTCAAACTCAGTAACTGCTCCTCTTAAACCCTATACAGAGTCTCGATGAGTCAGAACTGACGCAATGACAATTAACAGCACCAATTTTTAGGTAAGAGTCCCTAGGTGGGGCCAATGGTTAACAAGATCAGTTGATAACCAACAGATTAGAGATTTGAGTCCACTCAGGGCACCTTAGAAGAAAGGTCTGATTATCTATTAAATCAGCCATTAAAATCCCTACAGTGCGCAGTTCTGCTCGGCACACACGTGGTTGTCATCAGTTGGAAGTGATTCAGCAGTAACTGGTTTGTTTAGCTGTGGGGTTGTTGTTAAGTGCCGTTGAGTTGGTTCCAACTCATAGCAACCCTGTATGGGTTTCTGAGGAGTGGCTGGTGGATTTGAACCGCAGACCTGTGGTTCAAAACCACCTTATGGTCAAGTGCTTATCTATAGCATCACAGCTGAGGGGTGGGGGTATTATTTAGCTATGTCCATCAGTGCCTGACCACTTTGGTGGCCTAACAGGCTGTCTAGCAGAAACAGTCTTATCTGAGGTGCATAGAGGGGCAGTGACCATTTTCTTGCAGACAGCAGGCGCTGCAGGGGTTGAGAGACGCATAGTAACTTCACACACTCAGTGCCTCTGGACAGACGCAATCTTCCAATCTTTCACATAGTTGTTGTTGTTGTTGTTAAGTGCCATCGAGTCAGTTCCAACCCATAGTGACACTCTAGAGGGTTTCCAAGGAGCCACTGGTGAGCTTGAACCACCAACCTTGCAGTTCAAACTGACTTTGCAGTCTAGCGCATTAACCCACAGCACCACACCAGGGCTCTTTCACATAGTAACTGAGTGTATTTAAGTGTATTTATCCCTTTGTACCACCCAGGGATAAATGGTGTAGTGCTGTGGGTTAATGCGCTGGGCTGCAAAGTCAGTTTGAACCACAAGGTTGGTAGTTCAAGCTCACCACTCACTCTTCAGAAACCCTAGACAGGGTCGCTATGGGTCAGAACCAACTCAGTGGCACTTAACAATAATAACACCCAGGGACTCCCAAGCCCCTTAAAGGGCATTCATATGTGTTCCACTGAAACCAAGCACCTAGAACAATTTCTGTGCTCAATAGCTGGTTGGTGAATAGACAAAAATGTAATCAAGGACTCAAGACTTAATTTATCTGAAATTGATAAATCACTGGAGTTGCTGAGAAGCCCATGAACCTCCCATTCCCCATCCCTCTCAGAGGAAGATTCAGGTTTGTGGAGACCACTTTTCAGAGCCCTCTGGATAAGACCACTGAACCTCCAGCCAGGCCAGTAAAGCTCAACTACCCAGATGAAACGTGGAACGGTTCCAGCTGACCTACCCCTGTGCATGAGCTCAGAGCAAGAAGAAGGGAACACTTGGCACCAAGAGGAGTAACATGCACAGTGTGACAAGAGGCTGGGTTCGATGGGCAAGGAGAGCTTGCTTTCTGATGCCCACCACCACCCACTCAGCTGCCCTAACATCTGGAGCCCAGTGGTAGCTGCTCTCCCAGGCCCAAGTAAGCCCTTTGGTGCCCAGAAAGCTTCTCCAACTACAACTGTGGCCCAGGATGGCAGCCAGGAGGTCACATGAATGACTGGCTGCTAAGCCCAGGGGCTGAGGTTGTAAAAGACGGTCTCCTGCTAGGTTAAGGAACAATGAATGATCTTTAGCTGTGGTGACTTAAATAGAAAGCAACCCCTACCCCCACTCAGCAATCTCTTCTGTTTCCCCATGGTCCCTGTGAAGTCTACCTGCTTTCTCCATCAGAAAAAAATACTCTCCCCAGAACCCAAGAGCATCACTGTGAGGAGAGATTCTAGAAGTCATCGATCTGAAATGGCTTGCAGGTGCTGGCATTTAACTCTTGAATTGGTAGGAGCCATTCAACTCGTGGGCATTTACCCAAAGGAAATGGAAGTGTGTTTCCATATAAAGACTTGCACATTAATGTTCACAGCAGCTTTATTAGCAATGCACACAAAACTGCAAAGTTTATTATTGGCATCAATAAATGGATAAACAATTTATGTTATAGTTGCATAATGGAGTACTGAACCACAATAAAAAAGAATAAACTGTTGATACAACATGGATCAATCTTTAAATAATTCTGCTGAGTAAAAGAAGTCAGACAAAAAAATAATATATGCCATATGTTTCCTTTTATACAAAATTCTAGAAAATGCCAATGAATCTGTCTGTAGTGACAGAATAGGTCTGTGGTTACCTGGGAACTAGGGAAGGAAGGGAGGTGAAAGAGTTGAGGAAACTTTGGAGGTAATGAAGTCCTTGTGATGGTTTCATGAGTGTATATTTATGTCAGAACGCTTTAAAGGATCCACTTTGAATATGTAGTTTACTTCCTATAAATCATATCCAAGTAAGACTACTTTTTAAACGTGGGCGTTATTGGTGTCTTATGCCATGGAGTTGATTCTGACTCATAGCAACCGTCTATGACAGTGTAGGACTAACATGTAGGATTCTCCAGACTGTAATCTTTCCGGGAGCCAGGTCTATTCTTTCTAGGAGCTGATGGTGGGTTCAAACCACTGACCTTCTGGGTATCAATTGAGCACTTGAACCATTATAACACCAGGACTTCAAAAAGTGAATATTACAAAGTTACATCCAAAGCACAACTTAGCTGTACCAATGGGAATATTGTGGATTGAATTGTTTCCTCCTAAAATAAAACTTGGAAGGCCTAACCTCTTGTCAACTCCTGGTGTGGCACTTTAGGATAAGCACTGGACTGCTAACTTCAAGGTCAACAGTTCAAACCTACCAGCCACTCCTAAAAACTAGCTTTCTGTTCCCCTGGACTCCTGGTGTGGCAATGTAGGATCAGTGTTGGAGTGCGAATCACAAGGTGGGTAGTTCAAACCCACCAGTTGCTCCACAGAAACCCTATGCAGGGTTGCTATGAGTTGGAATCCACTCGATGGCACTTTACAACAGTAACAAAGATTTACAGCTCGGAAACCCTATACAAGGTCGCTATGAGTTGGATGACAGTGAGTTGGTTTGTTTTTTTGCTGGAGGGGGTTAAACTCCTTGTCACGGATTGAATCATGTTACTCCAAAATATGTGCCAACTTGGCTGCGTCATGGTTCTCTAGTTTGGCAGTTATGTAATGCTGCAATGTGGCAATTATGTGATCATTTCCCATAATGTGATCTGTTGGGATAAACGGATCAGTTAAAAAAGGATTAAGGGGGATGGAGTCCTCGTGTGGCATTGTGGGATAAAGCACTGGAATGTGAGGTAGGTTTGAATCACAAGGTCGGCAGTTCAAACTCACCAGCCACTCCTTAGAAACCCTATACCGGGTTGCTGTGAGTCAGAACCAACTCGACAGCACTTAACAACAAGAGTGGAATGGCAACACCCTCATCCCATCACAGTCCAGATCTGATGTAAGGGAAGTTTCCCTGAGATGTGTCCTGCAACACCTTTTGCCTTACAAAGGATAAAAGGGGTGAGATGTGAGAAGAGATTTGAGGGCCTCCTACCAACAAGAAAGAAGAGGTGGGAGCAGAGTGCACCCACTGGACCCATCCTGCACTGAGAACTTCCAGGACCCAGGGGAAGATCGATGCCAAAACAGATGGAGCTCTCCAAGGAATGCCAGCCCACTGATGTGGAAAGGAGACAAGGACCTTTCCCCGAGTCAGCAGAAAGAAGAAGCCTTCCCCTAGAGCTGGCACCCTGAATTCATACTTCTATCTTTTTAAAGTGTGAGTGAATTGATTTCTGTTTGCTAAAGTCTTCCATTTGTAGTATTTCTGTTAGAGAAGCACTAGATAACGAAGACACTCCTGTACCTGTAAATATGACCCTTTGGGAATAGAGGTTTTCTTTTGCTGTATTATATCATTCCAAGGGAAGGTAGGTCCTCAGCCTCATCCCTTCTGAGTGGTATCTTATTAAAAGAGCAAAATGGACTCAGAGATGTACACAGAGAGGAAGACATGCCATGAAACACTATTCACAGCAAAAAAAAAAAAAAAAAAAACCCACCAAGGATCACCAGTAGACACCAGAAACTAGAAGAGAGATCACAGAAAGAATTGACAAAGCACAGACCCTCATTTAGACTTTCAGTCTCCAGAATGGTGAGAAACTAAATTCCTTTTCTTTAAAGCCACACATTTGTGGTACCTTTTGTTATAGTAGCACAAGGAAACTAAGACAGACGCCAGTCCATATCCCAGCACCCAGTACAGTGCCAGGCAGAATGGGACATTCTGTTGTTTGACTTAAAACAAATAAATAGATGTTGTTCCATCTGATTCATTTGACCCAGGAGAAACCTTTCCTCCTGGGCCTGGCTGGATCACATCTACTAAAGATGTCTGAATGCACTCACAGCTGTAAGATAATTCATCTGATCAATATTAACTACCTAAATAGAACTGAGAGCAAAGTGTACTTCAATCCACTCCCCTAGCTTCTCCCGCTCCTTCAGACAGCTTCCTTTCCAGCAGCTGCACAGAACCCCAGTATTAGTCCTGAGAGAAGGGGGCGGGTGCCCTGAAGCAGAGCCCATGACTGTTGAATGTGCTTTCTGGGCACAAGATGAATGCCAGGCATTCTGGGTCCCTTACCCTCTGGGATTCTAGTCTACAATCCCCCTTCCACAGAACAATAAACAAGAGAGGGAAGCCACAACAAACCGGAGTCACAAGAGGAACGGGAGAGGAAGAGAAAGGCCAAGAGAACAAGGGAGCCGTGTCCACAAGGAGCGGGCAGGGCATGCTTTATTGATGAACTCATTAGCTATTGATGAAAAGGTCTTTGTGTTGGCCCTGCTGCCTGTTCCAGGAAGTGGAGCTGTGGTGGGGTCAGGGTGTTCATAATGAGCGCAAACACTTCTGGAGCCAGAACTCAGATCTTAACTCAAGGAATGAGTAGGGTGTTCACTGGGATCCCTGGTGCAACAACCCAGTCCCCTTCCCCTCCAGTGGGTGCACAAAGCATCAGGTCGTTCTACATATAGGAATGTGAGTCATTTGAAGAACAGGAAAAAGTCTATCATCCCAAAATGGCCTAAAATGTGCCCTTGTGGACTAAAGATGCTGTGCACCCATAGGTTCCAGAAACGTCTATATTTTCCATAAGTTTAGGAGCCCCGATGGCACAGTGGCTAAAGCATTTGGCTGCCAATCAAAGGGTCTGTGATGTGAACCCATCAGGGTTCATCAGAAAGATGAGGCGGTCTGTGGCCATAAAAGTTTACAGCCTCAGTCACCTTATAGGGCACTTCTCTGTCCTATAAGGTCACTATGGGCCAAAATCAACTAGACAATGGATTATCTACTTGCTAACCAGTGACCTTAGGGGACTGGGACACAGAGCTGAGCAGTTTTTATGAAGGAAATAAAAGGAAATAAGTGATGTCTTAGGTATCCAGTCCTGATGTACAGACATATCACACATGGATGGCTTTAACGAAGAGAAATTTGCTTTCTCACAGTTTGTTGTTGTTGTTAGGTGCCATCGAGTTGGTACCCACCCATAGCGACCTTATGCACAGCAGAACGAAACACTGTCTGATCCTGGGCCAACCTCTCTACTGTTGCCACGCTTGAGTCCATCGATGCTGCCACTTGGCCAATCCGTCTCATTGGGGATTTTCCTCTTTTTCTCTGACACTCCACCTTACCAAACATGATATCCTTTTCCAGTGACTGGTCCCTCCTGACAATATGTCCAAAGTATGAGAGACGA
>NW_006408603.1:7544452-7589612 GCF_000296735.1 Chrysochloris asiatica
CCCATAGCGACCCTGTACAGGGTTTCCGAGGGTGTAAATCTTTACGGGAGTAGAAAGCCTCATCTTTCTCCCGCGGAGCGGCTGGTAATTTCGAACTGCTGACCTTAAGTTTCGCAGCCCGATTCATAACCACTACGCTACCAGAGCTCCTTACTGTCAGATATAGTGCTGGAAAATGAACCCCTCAGGTTTAAACAGCTAAAAGTCCAAATTCAGGGTGCCAGCTCTCTTTGCCGGCTCTCAAGAAAGGTCCTTGCCTCTTTACCACTTCTGTTCCTCAGCAATCTTTTTGTGATTTGGAATCTATATACTCCCATCTCCGCTTGCTTGCTTCTTCACTTGCTTGGTCTGCTCCATTTATATCTCAAAAGAGATTGATAGAAGGCACTGTGGGTTAATGCACTGGACTGCAAAGTCAGTTTGAACCGAAAGGTCAGTAGTTCAAGTTTACCAGTGCTCCTTGGAAACCCTATATGGGGTCATTATGGGTCAGAATTGACTGACCTGAAGGCACTTAACAACACTAATCCTGCTCCATTAACATAACAAAGGAAACCCACTGTAACAATACAACCCCAGGCATAGAGGTTAGGATTTACAACAAGTATTTGGAGAGAACACAATTCAATCTGTAACAGGTGAGAAGCAAGTATAAGATGATGCCAAAGAGAGAACCAAGGGGTACCCAGGAAGGAGCAGGAAGTTCTTCAGATGTGGGGCGGCCCTATAGGTGAAGCCTGTGGACCCCAAAGCAATCTTGCCTAATTTCTAATAGTAACATTCATTCCTCAATTTCTTCATTTCTAGTCTTGACAAAACCCATTGACATCTAGTGTCTAGTCTGATTCCTTCCTACAAGTGAGGAGTGCACACATAGGAGGCATTGACTCAAAAATATAGTAGCTCTGTAGCTAAGTGTGTTCACCATGCCAAGCATTTTCTATGTGTATTAATTCAGTTAAACCTCACAACACTGCTGCAAGAGATCCCCATGCCCATTTTACAGATGAGGAAACTGAGGCTAAGAAGGAGTAGATCATTTTTACACATGTAGTAGACTCCTGGTGTGGTGCTGGAGGACCAGCACTGGACTGTTCCCCTTGGGACAGTTCTCCTCCAGTTCTCCTCGGAAACCCTTTACAGAGTCGCTGTAAGTCAGAACCAACTCAATGGCACTGAACAACAACAGCACACATAGTTATAGCTCAGTCTGGATTTGGGCCCAGACAAGCAGCTCTGGCGCCTGTGTGCCATATTACCTCAGAGAAATTACAGATGCTCAAGGTCATCAGCTAATCAATTCAGACCTAGGACTCACCACTAAGCCTGCTAACCCAGTGCACTTTAATATCACATCTCATCCTCTCCTTGTTTTTGTTGTTGTTGTTGTGTGTTGCCGAGTAGATTCCAACTCCTAACAAACTGATAGGTACGAATAGAGCTTTCCCATAAGGTTTTCTAGACTGTAATCTTTTTAAGAGTAGACTGTCGGATATTTCCTTCCACAGAGTCACTGGTGGATTCAAACCACTGACTATTTGGTTAGCAGCTGAATACTTAAACATTGCACCACCAGGCCGGTTACCCAACTAGAACCCTCAGGGAAGAAAGCTAGGATCTGAAAGGAGACTAATCCCCTTCCCCACTCTCCCTCTTAGCCCGGTGGGAACTTGTAGGGTGTCTGAATGGAGTTGGAGGGAGAACCCTATAACAGGTTGATCAGGCCAAAGACCTGTCACCCAGATGCAATGGGACTGAACTGTGTCCCTTACCCTGGTCCAGTATTGGATTACCAAATAAGCAAGGTAATCACAGGCTTACTTGTGCATACTTATTAATCTGTAGTGAACAATTTCACATTTTTTTCACACCTCAAAAATTCTCCTTCTAGTTATGGCTGACATCTGTCTCTCTCCCAACTCCATAACACCTCCCTATAGAGTCAAGCACTACTGGTATGGCACTGTAGGATAAGCACCGGACTGCTAACCACAAGGTCAATGGTTCAAACTCACCAGCTAGGTGTTCATCAGAAACCCTATACATCATGGAACTGACTCCACAGCATTTAACAACGTAGAATCAAAGCCGCTTTTCAAATGAATAATACCTGACACAGATGGGTACCTAGGATGGAAGGTAAGCACAGGCTTACTTGTACCTACTTATTACTCTGTAGTGAACAGTTTCACATGGATTACTCATTAAGTACCATAAATACTATTTACTAATCCATGTAAAATTGTTCACTACAGTGTAGTAATTAAGTACAAATAAGGCCATGCTTACCTCGCTTACTGGGTAACCCACCCCTGGCCTGGTCCCTCCCACAGGCAGGTGGGAGAGGGACCAGATGAAAGTTCAGGACCCATTGTAAGAACCTAGGTGCCAGAGATCAGCCATGAGGAGCCCAGGACAACCAGGTCAGACTTGATCACCCATCTGAGGGCAAGAACTTCCATAAGACGGGAGACCTAAAGGATAAGACATGCGCTCCCCACTACCACCACCCTCTGTTGCCTCCGTGCTATCACTGATTTTCAGGGAACATCTTCTGAGTCAGCAGCTAACTTGACCTCTGGGTCATGCCAGTCAGTGTCTGATCTGTGCACCATCTGCCATACCAGTTGCCACTGGCACCCTGCTCTCTGCCCACCAAGTCTGACTGGATCTTCTCTCTAAAGCTTCCTCCAGAGAAAGAGGCAACAGGGCGATCCTGTTTCACTGAAGGATAGGATTTCTGAGTCCCAGGCCTCAGTGGGTAGGCTCTTGCCTGTCAGTGCTCCTGACTGCCTAGAGAGCAGCTGCTACCCTCCACCATGGAGACCAGAGCAACCTCAGCTCCCACGAACTGAAGAAGAAGCACCTTCTTCCTTGCTCCTGCTGGTGAGTTCTTGGGAACATTTGTTTCCTTCTGACCCACACTTCCATCTCTACAACTGGATCTTGACCACCTTATCAAAAGGGCCTCAGTGTCTGCCTGTTATAATGCCTAAATCATTCTGGGGAAATCCAATTGCACGGAGGGAAACAGGCATAAGCTATTCATAGTAACTCCTTTTCCAGCATGCTTTTAGGGAGACACCATTATTCTATGGCCCACGTTTCTAGCTTATTCAGCTAGGAACCTCCAAAGGACATTATTTCAGTCCCTTCCTAAGTCTGGGCCTCCTTTTCTTTCCATTAGAAGAAAACATAACTGCCTTTAAATCTCTACCCACTATGCCCAATTTTGCTCCAGAAATTCTGGAGCCTTCTTGGAGTTTAAGGAGTCCCCAGAGCCCCACTATCAGTCCTCTGCTCAATGCCCCACAGAAAAGTCAATTGAAGAACAAGGCTAGAAGTTAGAAACAGGGCTGAGCTTTAACCAGATGAATAGACAATGAATGGTCTCTGTGGTATTTTGTCAAACACACAGGCAGCCTTCACTATCCACCGCTAACCCCCATGGCAAATGCCTGAAATTCCACCATAAGTGCTTCATGCCATTAACTCAGGCTCTTGCGTATCAAACAATGAATTATTCAGCAAGTATCCACAGAGATTCTTCTATGTGCAAGGCAATGGATTTGGTAGAGG
Organism: Chrysochloris asiatica; assembly: GCF_000296735.1. Taxonomy (NCBI): domain Eukaryota; kingdom Metazoa; phylum Chordata; class Mammalia; order Afrosoricida; family Chrysochloridae; genus Chrysochloris; species Chrysochloris asiatica. The sequence goes on from NW_006408603.1 coordinate 7,548,032, forward strand.
GTGATACAAGTATATGAATCCTTTCTCCAAATCTCTCAATAGATATTGCTTTACAGATAATAGAATTGAGGCACAGAGAGTTTAAGTAACTTGTCCAAGGTCATGCAGATAATAAATCCTGGAGCCAAGATTCAAACGTGACTCAAGATTCAATACCTGGGAACTTAACCCTGGAACCATGTCTTGAAATTTGATGGATGAATGAACGAATGAAGAAACTTCAGCCAGGGAGATAGAGAGTGAATTTCTCCAGTGAGCCCATCTGGTTAGTGGCAGAGTTGGAGCTAATATTAAGGCCCTGCTTCTAATCCAGAGTCCTGGTATGGTGCTATAGGATAAGCACTGGACCACAAAGTCAGTTTGGACCAAAAGACTGGTGGTTCAGACTGACCAGCTGCTCCTTGGAAATCCTAGTCTGGGTTGTTATAAAACAGAACTGGCACAAGGGCATTTAACAACAACAACTTTTAATCCAGAGAGTTTCTACTGGACCAAAGTCAAATACATACAGAGTTAATAACAATAAATACCACAAGGTGTAGAGATGTCCAGGATAAATCCAAAAATGATGTAGAGATGATACAATCTGAGGGGGTCAGCTCAAAGGAGACAGTTTTACCTGAAGGGAGTGGAGAGACAGGGAGGTTTCTCAGGGGAGGCAGGTTTTGAGTCAGGGACTTTAAAGACTGATTCAGAGGAGAAGCTATGTTTGTCTATCAGAGTCTTACTGGATCTTATTGGCTTGGATCACTTCTGTGTGGCTGTGATGCTGGAAACTTTGCCACCGATATTTTCAAATAGCAGCAGGATCACCCATGGAGGACAGGTTTCAGCAGATCTGCCAGAATGAAACAACCTAGAGAGAAAGGCCTGGTGATGTACTTCAGAAAATTAGTCAGTAAAAATCCTAAGACTAACAACAGAGTATTGTCTGATATTGTGCTGGAAGATGAGCCCCTTAGTGGCTGCAACAATTGGCTCTGGAGTGCACTGATCCTGATGGTGGTGTTGGGCCCTGCGTTCCTTTCTGTAGTACATGGAGTTGCCCACATGACAGCAGCTAACAAGTAGAAGAGGAGGGGAATGAGGGTCTTATACAGGCTTTCCCAGAATTCCAAGTGTTCTTTTAGGCTATCGTTAGTGCTGTATGCCTTGGTATACAAGCAAGGACATCATGCTTCAACTAGTTGGTTGCACAGTGGCTGCAACTATGGGCTCAAATACAGTAACAATTGTGAGGATGGTTCAGGATCAGGCAGAATTTCTTTCTGCTGTACATAGTTACTATGAACTGAAATGACTCAACAACACCTAGCAACAACAACAACAAATGAGTAGCAAGGGTTGAGCTTATAAGGAAGGAGAGAGGGCATGAAGGGAGGAAAAATAATCCTGAGGCTTCTGAATGTCTGACAGGAAGAAAGAGATCAAAAGCAAAAAGGCACACTTCCTCCTTTATCTGAATTTTATCTGGAGCAAAAAAAGAAACATTGCCGTACTAAAAACAAGAGAAAACGGGAGAAATGAAACATGAGTCTATAGGGGAAATAAATTGAATAATCAAATCTTACTAAGGCCCTTCTTAGTTGGTATTGTTAAGTGCCTTTGAGTCAGCCTGACTCATAGCAACCCTATGTATAATAGAAAAAACCCCACTGCCCAGTCCTGCAGTCTCACTGTTGTTATTATGTTTGAGACCATTGTCTTACCTCTAGACTCCCTCTCAAATAGGTAGATGGAGTAGGTAGGCCGAAAGGGTGTGGATATTTGGGGGTGAGGGAGTTCCATGGGTCAAACCAGAGCACAGAGCTCCAAGTTTCCTCTGTTGTCCTGGGGAAGGAGGAAGCAGTGTATGGGAAAGAAGGGAGTTAGGGCTTACTAGTTGCTATAGAGTTGATGTTGACTTATAGCAACACCATCTGTGTCAGAGTAGAATGGTGCTCCATTGGGCTTTTATGGAGTACATCTCCAGGACTTGCTTCGGAAGCACCTCGGGATAGACTCAAATCTCCAGTCTTTCAGTTAGCAGCCAAATGCGTTTATCATTTGCATCACCCAGAGACAAGTTAGGGATTAGGAGAATTAATGAGGCCTCATTCTCCCACTTTGGGATGAAGTAGAGATGAAAACACAGCCATGGAGTAGCTCTTTAGGGAGGTGACTCCAAGAACATAACTCAAGACTCAGGAATGCTTGCCAAAAAGAGAGTTTGGCTTTCGGCATTTTGTTACTCCACTTCAACACTTAGCCTGCGGACTTACTGCCTTGGTCCTGGGCTGCCTGCAGAGAAAGGGATGTGAGGAAGAAGGTGTGGTCAGATGATCCAGGGACAATCGTGTCCTTCCCCTTGAGTCCCCTGATGGATACCACCTATGCACAGACCCCAGAATTGGCTACAGAGAGTCTAGGAAGCTGGAGCCCCACCACTGACTGAGACTCAAAGAGGCACACACAGCAGAAGATGAGGGGTGAGTCCCCAGGGGGAAGATGTGGTAAAATCTCTCAGGACTTCCAGCGTGTAAGGATGCTGCTCAGGAGTGGAGCCTTCTTAGCAGGGCATGTGGGTGTCACTCACCCCCAACATTCACATTGAATCCCTAGAAAACACTAGGATAGCAGTTGTTGTTGTTGTTAGGTGCCATCGAGTCAGCACCGACTCATAGTGACCTTATGCACAGCAGAATGAAACAATGTCCGATCCTGGGCCAACCTCACTACTGTTGCCACACTTGAGACCATCGATGCTGCGACCTGGCCAATCCATCTCGTCGGGAGTCTTCCTCTTTTTCTCTGATCCTCTATCTTACCAAACATGATATCCTTCTCCAGCAACTGTTCCCTCCTGACAATATGTCTAAAGTATGAAAGACGAAGTTTGGCTGTCTTGGCCTTCAAAGAGTACTCTGGCTGCACTTCTTGCAAAACAGGTCTATTGGTTCTTTTGGCAGCCCATGGCACTTTCAGTATTCTCCTCCAACACCATAATTCAAAGGCATCAATTCTTCTACGGTCTTCTTTAGTCACTGTCCAGCTTTTGCATCTGTATGAGGTGGGTTACAGACCACCAAAATGGGGTTTGATGGCTGCAACCTGGCCTCCAAGGAGACCTCCCTTCTTCCTCCTCCTCAAGATGGGAGATGTATAAAAAGAGAACTATATTCCTCTCCACTCCAGGCCTTAAGGCACAAACAGGCGTAGCCAGTGCTGGGGGAAAGGAGAAGAGTAACTTAAATCTGACAAAACTTAGTTAAACACAAGCAGGACTGGATTCCAACAGCTAACATGAGACAGCTGTGATAACTGAGAATGACTGAAGAGCAATGCTACTCATCAGAGAGAGAGGAGAGGCATTAGGAGACAAGATGAAATCATTCAATGCTAACAGCTTCCCAAACTAGTTGAGGCGCCTCACTAAACTGGTTCAAATTAATAAGTCCATATGGAGGCCTACTGGGGGCCAACTATGGTGGAGGAAGGGATGGGATGGAGACACAGAGATGAGCATGAGGCTCACAGTGAACTGGAATTGAAAGAAGAAAACATCAGTAACTGGTGCAGGTGACTGGGATACGCACCCTAACCAACGTTCTGTATCCTCTATGACTGCTTCTTGGTACACCCTGGAAGCCTTTACTCAGGAGATGGAACTTGATAAGGGTCTTGAAGCGGGCAGGGCTGGACAGGCAGCTATGCTCAGAGAGCTGATTCCAGGCTCAAAGAATGGCCTGAGCAACAGTACCAAGACAGGAGCATGCTGGCCTTATCCCAGGACCCATAAGCCTGGGGTACACAGAATGACAGTGTGGGGCAAGAAGGGGCTGAAAGACTGAGGATTTCATGTTCCGAGCTAAGGAAGATGTGAGCTATGATCTGCGTGTAGAGAAGCCCACCAGAGGCCTTCAGCAGGGCATGACAACCCATCCTTGTCTGTGGGAATGATCATCCTGGTAACCACATGACATGACCTGGAAATGAGGAGGCCAAGGCAGCAACCAGGGCAAGAGATGAGCTTGAAATAGGCTAGCAGTGGGAGAGGAGAGGAGGGAAGAGGGAACTGTGGGTATCTCTTACCTTGGTTCCCAAAGGTTCTTCATTAGATGGACAACATTGGTCCAAGGAGAGTGAGTCTCTACCCAGTCTGTTTTTATAGGCTTCTGACAGCTATTGTCTCTCCTGGACTTCAGTGATACCTTCATTTACACATAGGGATTTAGCATGGAGTCCTGGTGTGGCTAGTAGGATAGGCACTGGACCACAAGGCCTATTGGAAGGGCAAGGTCGGTGGTTCAAACCCAACAGTGGCTCCTTGGAAATCCTATGCAGGGTTGTTATGAGTTGAAGCCCACTCAATGGTACTTAACAACATAATAATCCAAGTGACCAGGGATGGGTGGGCAGAGCTAATGTCTTTCATCTCCATTTTAAAGATAAAGGAATTAAAACTTAGGAAGCGAAAGTGACTGCCCTAAAGCGACACAATTAGTGAGAGAAAAAGCAAAATGTGGAGCTATGTCTTCTGACTTCATACACTCCATTGTTCGACTAATCAATTGGTTTCATGGAAATTGGTGATTGAGGATATGTTTGTTGGGAGTGAAGGGGAGTTAAATAGTAATTTCCCCTATTTTACAATTTAATTTTTAAAAAATCATCCTTTCTTATACTCCTGGGAATGTCTTTAATCAAACCTGCATTGTTAGGGAGTGTACAGAATAGGTTTTGCAGGACACTCCTCTACCCCTCCTCATTTCACACCCCAAAGCTGTGCTTCATAGGCTGAGAGGGAAGCTGTCTGGGCCTCAGCCCCTGCCTACCTCCAGCACCAGCTGGATACTGTTTGCTGTTTGAGGACAGGGCATGGTGGGGGACTGGGGTGGGAAAAGTGGGGGCATTCTCTCTGCAGCACTCCCTCCCGGCTCCAGCACTTCCCAAGAACCTGCTTTGGTGTGGCTGATGCCCAGAACTCTGCAGCAAGCCAACCCCAAAGCACACTGCGCTCTCTGCTTCCAAAATCCTCAAAGGTATTTCAGCGATAGACTCAAAAGGAAAAAGCACCAATGAAGGCGCAGGCACTGGTGGGAGCAGCCCTTCAATGACCACCATTGTGTGAGCAGCATTATGGGTGAATTGTGTCCACAAAAGAGATATGTTCAAGTCCTAACTCCCAGTATCTGTGAATGTGACCTTGTTTGGACTTAGATAGAGTCTTTGTAGACATAATCCATTCAGTAAACATGAAGTCATAATGGAAACCTGTTGCCGTCAAGGTGATTCCAACTTATAACAATTCCATGTGTGCCCGAGTAGAATTGTCTGTGCTCCATGGAATTTACAAGGACTCATTTGTACAATGGACTTGAACCACCAATCTCTTGTTTAGCAGCAGTGCATGCTAACCATTTACACTACCCAGGAATTTCCATAGTGGCCCCTAATCTATAATGGGTTGTAAAAAGAGGAGAGACAGACACAGAGAGCAGATGGCCTGGGAAAATGAAAGAAGAGATTGGAGGAATGCATCTACAAGCCAAGAATGCCAGGGGGGCACCATGAGAAGCTGGAAGAGGCAAAGAAGGATCTTTCCCTAAAATGAACAGAGAGCATGGACCTGCTCACTTGATACAGATTTCCAGGCTGCACAACTATAAGAGAAAACTTCTCTGTTGTTCTAAGTCACCTCTTGTGTGGCACTTTGTTACTACAGCTCTAGAAAATGAACACAGTGGTCACCTGTAGAAAGTTATTCAGGCTTCGATGATTTCTCTAATACCTCTGCTGGTATCCAGAGTCTGAACCTATTGCCATCAGACACAGACATGTTCTTCTCCTCAGGGAAAATGAGAAGGCAGTAAGAATCTTAATGATGCACAAAGTCAAGAGGTCCAGGAAGAGACCCCGGAGTCCTGCCTCCCAGCTGACTTCCAGAGTCAAAGGTTCCCTACCTCCCAGTGTGGGGAGGGAGCTGTTCTTGTCTCTATAATTAATAGCAGTTAAATTGTAAGCCCTATATTCCTGCTGGAGTGAATTATCCTGGGATGATTCTTTCCAGCATCACTGCTGCTACTTGGTTTGAAATGAAAGAGCTCTTGCTCTCATCAGTCTGTCTCTTCAGGAAGACAGCTCCGTCCTTGAACAGTCCCTGCAGGGAGAGAGACCCACTGCCCACGCAGTGCCCACTGCCACACTAACAAGAAAGAGAGCCACTCGATGGGCTTGCAGAACTCACTTCCCTCACCCCACCTCATCATCTTTCAATTGCTCCAAGTAACAGAATGTTCTCCTGTTCCCAGAGGCAGAGGGAGGGGCGGCGGGTGTCAGGGCACCCCTGGAACAAAAACATCTGTGCATGTGGGCTGCAAGTTTGTTCGTGGAGGCCCACTTGTATGTGTCCACACATCAGTATGTGGTTCATGGGTATCCATGGGCTGAAGTGCCTGGGTGTGACATGTACTCATGCTAGTGGCTGTTTGTAGAGAAGACACACATGGGGCTATGTTGGTATATGTGTCTGAATGTGTGTGTGTGAAGGGTGTGTGTGTGAAGCCATGTGCCTGTTAGACTGTTCATGCATTATCTCTGTGTGTCTCTCTGCAGCTGTATATGGCTGTGGCTGTGTCTCTGTATGGCTGTGTGTGTGTGGCTGTGTGTGCCTCTGTGCGTAGCTGAGTGTGCATTTGTATGTAGCCGTGTGTAGTTGTGGCTGAGCATCTTTATGTCTGTGTATGAATGTGTTTGTACATGTGTGACTATGTGTAACTATGCATGTGTGGCTGTGTTTGTGTCTTTGTATGTGCATGTGTGTACTGGGCACAGTTTCTGGTTGACTAAGAGCAGACCACACATGTTATGGATCAGCTATTGGGGGATATAAGATATAGGGAAGAATGTGAATCTGGGAACTTGAAAACTTGGGTTTGAGTCACAGCTTGATAATTCAGTGTCCAAAGGACTATAAATCCATTGTTTTTCTACGCCTCAGTTTTCTCACTTGTAAAATATCCATAAAGGGACATTGGGAGGCTCAGTGAACCTGTGTGTGGGAATGCTCAGTCAACATGAGTGTAGGTAACAAGAAGGATCTCCTCACCCCTCCTGACAGGACAGCAGAACAGGATTGAAGCAGCTTCACACAGTCAGAATTTGATTACAGCCTACCCATGACATTCCCTGGCCCTTGACAGACCCAGGGACATCTGCCCCTGAGCCTCCCCTCACAGCACACCTGTCTGTTCCAGCAGGATCGGCCTGAGCTACTGCACCAGTCAGGATGTGACATGCAGGGGAGGTTAGGGAGGTCTCATCCCTGCCTGAGTCCAGGTGACACTAGTTACCTCACTGAGCACCTGTCGTAGGCAAGGTACTTTATATATTGTGTCGCTCATCACTCTCACCACAAGAGTGTAAGGCAGGTACTGGCAAGACTGTGGCAGATTAGGACTCTTACATCAAAGGAGCTTAAGTAACTTGTCCACAGTCTCACAGACAGTGAGTGACTGGGAGAGCTGGCCTCCCGTCTGCTCCCAGAGCCTGAGCTCTTGACCATCACTGGAGAGTCTGATGTCTCCAAGGCTGCATGTCCACCCTGTGCCTTCTGCTCAGGAAGCCTGGAGAGAGCCAGGATTGGGAAGGAGGGATGGAGTAAGCAGCCGAAATGACAAGCCCATTGCTGTTGAGTCTATTTTGACTCGTGGCAACCTCATGTGTTATAAATTAGAACTGCTCCACAGAGTTTTCTTGGCTGTAATCTTTAAGGAAGCAGATCTATAGTGCCGCTAGGTGAGTTTGAACTACCAACTTTTAGGCTAGTTGTTCTTGTTAAGTGCAGTTGAGTGATTTCTGACTTATAGCAATGCTGTATAGGATTTCCAAGAAGTGACTGGTAGTTTGAGTCACTTACCTTGCAGGTAACAGTCCAGGGCTTATCCTATAGTACCACACCAGGACTCCTTTAGGTTACTTGTTGTTGTTAAGTGCCGTTGAGTCGGTTCCAACTCATAGTGACCCTGTATAAGGTTGCTGAGGAGCGACTGGTGGGTTTGAACCACCTACTTTGTGGTTCAAACTGACCCTTAAGTTAGTAGCTGATTGAAAATTGCTTGTACTACTCAGGGACTACCTGGAGTGTTAGCAGCAGCTTACCAATTCCCAGCCGGGGAAACGGACTTTGAGAGAGGGGTAGCATAATCCCAACTGCTGACAAGAAAAGAATAGAAGCTACTCCTTTCTAGTTCCTAACTGAAGTTGGGCCAATGGCTCCATGTGAGCCAAAGACAAAGGGTTAAACTAAGGCAGTTTCAGGGACCAGGGATGGAGCACATACGAGCCATCATGGGAGGAGAACCCACCAGAGCTGATGCCTTGCTGGGCCTAGAAGGTGGCAAGAAAGGGCATCCAAGATGAAAGGAACATCCCAGACACCAATGCAGCACAAGGCAGGGCTTCCAACAGATCAATAGCTCCCTCTTGTGCTCAGTCACAGCAGTGCCAAGGACTGTCTGCCACTCAACCACACAGGCAGTGGGAGCCTGCCCTGGGCCAGGCCCACCTGCTGTCTTCTTGTCCAGACTGCTGCTGTCAGTCTCCCCACAGATGGCTCATCCTCTGCACAGTTTGTGTTCCCTGACCCTGCGATGCATCACGTACAGTTGTCTTTGCATAATGACTTCTTTCACCCAGGGACAGCTACTGTCTCACCTGAGTGTGTGGGAGGTGTTGGAGTTGCTAAGCAACGGGAGGTGACCTATGGAAAAGCCATCACAGATGGGCTTAGGGCACTCCTCAGATAGCTCTGTGGCCTTGAGAAGCCAGAACACATCCCTGGCACTATCACAGACAGCTAAGAAGCATCTATCTGTTCTGATGAGGCACGGGCTGAGCTCTCACAAAGCCCTGCCTACAACAAGTGTGTGGTCTAGGAAGTGAGGGAGATCTGGCTGGGACATCTGTCACCCCATTGATTGCCAAGCTAGATAGGTGCCCCCTTCCTTGTTTACCACTCCATGTACATCCTTCAGGTGAAGGGGACAACCCTCCCGGCAGAGAAGGACTGTCCTTCCGCCAAGGGCATACAAATAGCTGTACTCCCATGCCAGAATCCAGACAAGGTCTCAAGAAGTACATGGTCTAGTCAGGGAGGAGAACTTCAGCACCACAAGGCCGCACTTGCAGACAGGGCACAGTCAGGAAAGTCTACAGTGCGCGTAGGGGCTGCAGGGGCCACTACAAGCTTTGCCAGGTGGGAAGGAGAGGTCTCCCAGAACAGACAGTGCAGGAGAGAATACAAATAAATAAATGAATAATGCTGTAGAGTAGATTATAGCAACACTGTGTGTTTTTACAGACTGGAAGTGCACTCCATTGAGCTTTCCTGGTTGTAATATGAAAGCAGAGTCCTGGTGTGGCACTATAGGATAAACACTCGCCCACAAGGTCAGTTTGAACTGCTAGGTCGGTGGCTCAAACTCATTAGCTGCTCCTCAGAAACCCTATACAGTGTCGCTATGGGTCGGAACAGACTCAACAGCACTTTCCAACAACAGCAATCTAACAGCAGACTGCCAAACCTTTCTTCCAAGGCATTACTGGGTGAGTTTGAACCACCAACCTTCATTTTGTACCCTAGTGCAAACTGCCTGCACCATCCAAGGACTAGGCAGGAAAGGATGGTGGCGGTGGTGGTTCCAATTCATAGAGACCCTGTATAAGGTTTCCGAGGATGTCAATCCTTACAGGAGCATAAAGTCTTAACTTTCTCCCTTGAAACAGCTGGTAGTTTAGAACTTCTGAATTTAAGATTAGCAGTCAGACTCGTACATACTCCTTAGGAAATGATAGTCACTCCCATTAATGGAAAACCTAGTAAGCTTCAGGCTACGGGCCACACACTTAACATACATTATCTTATTATTCTTAAGAGCCCTTGGGAAGTATTGTTGGACACATTTTAGAGGAGTCCACAGAGGTGGTGATGTGCCCAAGGTCACACAGCTAGTGAGTGACAGGGTTGGGATTCAAGGTCAAGTTGGTCTGACTCAGGGGGAAAAGACAACAAGCAAAGGCAGAGAAGATAAGAAGATATAAGATGTGCTGAGGTAAGTGGGTGAATTGGATTGGCTCCAAGTGCAAGATGCAAGTCCATCAGTGGATGCTTGGCTAAACAAAATATGTAAGAATGTGGTACGTACATTCAGGGATGCTAAAAAAATGAAGTCTGGATCCATGCTAAACATGGATGAACCTTGGCAACGCCATGATAAGTGAAATAAGCCAGCCACAAAGGACAAATATTGTTTGATCCTACTGATATGAAATATCTAGACTAGGCAAGTGTGGAGTCCTGGCGTAGTGCTGTAAGATAAGCACTGGACTGCTAATCACAAGGTTGGCAGTGCAAACCCACTAGCTTTGGAAACCCTATACAGTGTTGCTATGAGTTGGACCTGACTTTAAGGCACTAACAACAACAGACAAGTTTATAATGTATAGATCAAGTTTATTAGTCATGACCTAGGGTGGACAGAAGGGAAAGAGAAGAGAACTTATTGTTTAATGGACACTGAGCTTCAGTGAAGGGAATGGAAAACTTTGGAAATGGATAATGGTTATGTCTGAACATGATGAACATAATGTCATTAAATTGTACATATAAAACTGTTAAAATGACAAATGTTTTGTTACATTACAAGGTCATGTCAAAAAGTATTGCTACAAAATCCTAGAACCCCTTCAACACACAAAAATATCAAAATGTGAAGCCATTTGTTGCTTGACATATCCTCCATCTAGGTCTATACAGTTCTGAAGGTGATGTTTCCATCTCTCTACCCCTTCCCCATATGCATGTGAAAGCTGGACAATAAACAAGATTGGAGAAGAATTGATATTTGTATTATGGTGTTGATGAAGAATATTAAAAATACCATGGACTGTCAAAAGAACAAACAAATCTGTCTAGGAATAAGTGCAGCCAGAAAGCTCCTTGGAAGCTAGGATGATGAGACTTTGTCTCACGTACTTTGGACATGTTACCAGGAGGGGCCAGTCCCTGGAACAGAATCTATGTTTGGCAAGGGAGAGGGTCAGCGAAAAAAAGAAAGATCCCCAAGGAGCTGGATTGACACTGTGACAGCAACAATGGTTTCAAACATAACAATTGTGAGGATAGCATAGGACCAGGCAGTGTTTCATTCTGTGTTCGTAAGGTTACTGTGTATTGGAAGCGATTTGATGGCATCTAATAACAATAGTAAGGAGCTCTGGTAGCATAGTAGTTACAAATCAACTTCTCCTTGGAAACCCTATGCAGGATCATTGTATGTTGAAACTGACTCTCAACAACACTTAACAATAACAACAGTCCTTCCCCCAAAATTTCTGAACTCTTCAATTTACACCACATCAAAATGGCAGTTTCAGTATCCTCAAGGGACTCAAGGAGCATTCCTTTTTAAATGTTTGTTCAATTTTGGGAACCGAAAGTAGTTTGAATGGGCAAGATGAAGGCTATAACGTGGATGGAGCAAGGTTCCTGACAAGATTTTCATAGGATAGCTCTTGCTACCCTCAAAGAATGAGCAGGTGAAATTTTCCTGGCCTTTTTCTCATCAATGCAATTTTCAACATTTCAAAAACTTCCTCCAAATAAGACCCCATGATCATTTTGTGTCTTTAAAGAAAATCTATCAAGATTACCCTTTGGGAATCCAAAAAAACGGTTACCATTATCTTCTGAGCTGACCTTGAATTTAACTGGCTTCAGAAGTCACTGTTTTGATTGGAGCTTTGTTTTTTGGGTTTTTTTTAGGAAACTAAGACAAGAATATTAATGAGAGAACTTGTCTACAGTTACCCAATGATCGCAGAGACATGTTTAAACACATTCTGTTTGGAATAAACCCTTGCATGAAATGGAAACTAGTAGAAATACTTTTGGACTTACCCTCATATTTCTACAAGGATTTTTTAAAAATGAGGTTGAGGGACTCAATGATGACAAAGCCCTGGGAAGAGAAAATGGGGATCAAATAACAATGGACCAGAAAGTCTTGGGGGGCACTTACTAAAATGAGAGTGCTTTCCCTTGGAGTCCTTAAGAAAAGGTGCATCTTCAGACATGGCAGGTGACAGGAACTGCTCAGGTAGAGGCCTGGAGGGAGGTCTCAGTATGGAGCACAGGGAAGAGGTCCATTTTAACCCTATGCACTCCTCCCAGCACTGTGCCACTCAGCACAGATATGAGTGCCATCAGACATCCCAGTTAACGCTTCCACTGTGAGAGGTCAGCCTCAAGTAACTCTATCCAGGCTACAAAGACTCAGCGGACAGCCATCAACAACCCCACACATAACCAAGTAGGCAGTCCAGGACCCTGCCTAGTGTGGTGGAAGCCAGCAAGCAACCAAATACCCCCAGCTCCACATCTCTACCCTCACCAAGTGCTCCATCACACCCATTCAGGGCATCCAATCTTCTCCTAGGTAGCCACTGTGGGGCAGAGGGGGGAAGTTCAGGCTGGGGATCTGAAGAGCCAGAACCAACTCCAATGGGTTCCCCTGAAATAGTCATTGGCTATGATCTCTGGTAGCATAGTGGTTACGAATCGGGCTGCGAACCTTAAGGTCAGCGGTTCGAAACTACCAGCTGCTCCACGGGAGAAAGATAAGGCTTTCTACTCCCGTAAAGATTTACACCCTCGGAAACCCCTGTACAGGGTCGCTATGGGTCGGAACCGACTCGACGGCACTTAACAACAACAACAAGGTGCTGAACAGATTTCAGTAGTGCTTCCAGACTAATATGAACTAGAAAGAAAGATCTGGTGATCCACTTCCGAAAGTCAGCCAGTGAAAACCCTATGAACCACAACATTGTGTGATCTGTAACTGATCATGGGGAAGGCACAAGACTGGGCAGTGCTACAATCTATTGTGCATGGAATCACCATTATTCAGAGCTGTCCTAAGAGTAACTATCAATGACAGCATTTAAAATAGAGCCTGGCCACTCTGCCCAGTGTGTACAGCAGCTTTGCTCCCACCACCAACCCAAATCCACTGTTGTTAAGTCAGTTCCTACTCATAGCAACCCTATTAGACAGACAATATCTACTCTGTAGGATTACCAAGGCTGTTCATCTTTACGGAAGCCAACTGCCTCATCTTTTTCCCTAGGAGTGGCTGGTGGGTTTGAACTGCCAATCTTTGAGCTACCTTCCCAATTCAAACCCCCTACACCACATAACAGACAAAAGTGCCAAGCACTAAGCTAAGGGGAGTCAGCCTGCCATGGCCAGGGACTGCCTGGGTGCTATGCATACTTCTGAGAGAGTTTCCCCACTGCCTGCTCTGCAAGGGGCAGTATTGTTAGACCCAAGTCTCTGTGGGTCATACTTGGCCCTGGAAATTGGCATGTATGCACTCATTATAAACTATTTGTTGAGACTTCAAAGTGTGAGCAGAAATGATGCCAGGCACTGTGTTGAGTACAAAGGAAGAACAATCCCTCCTTCCGTATGGCCCAGGCAGTCGACAAAGCAGCCCATATTCCATCACCAAGATCCCTGTCATTGTTTCTGTTTGGTGACATCAATTGGATTCGGTCTCATACTGACCCTATTGTTGTTGTTAAGTGCCATCGAGTTGGTTGTTTGATGATGCATGGAGGGGATTGTAATCATTGCAATGAAACGAAATACAATAGGATGAATGTAAAGCAAATGAAGGTCGCAAAAGTTCTAATCCATCCACATCATTAACGATGCTTCCATTTTGAGGAGGCAGCTCTTTGAGAATTGTATTTTGAATTCCTTCCAACTTGAGGGGCTTATCTGGCACTATATATCAGACAGTGTTCTGCTGTATCCATAAGGTGTTCACAGGCCAACTTTTTAGTAGAACACCAGGTCTTTCCTCCTCGTCTGTTTTAGCCTGGAAGCTCTGCTAACACCTTTCCACCATAGGTGATCCCGCTGGTACTTTAAATACCAATGGCACAACAGCCCACAAGCCACCACAGTATGACAGACTGACAGACGAGTGGCAGATCAAGATCCCTAGGTTATGAAAATGGTTTTGGCTCAACTGCTAAACTAAAGGTTAGTAGTTTGAACCCACCCAGCAGCACTTCAGAAGACAGTTCTGGTGATCTGCCTCTGTGAAGATTACAGCAAAGAAAACTCTATGTAGGTCACTTCTAATCTGCACACAAGGGGCTGCCATGAGTTGGAATCTACTCAGTGGCAATTCACAACAGCAACAACAATTTCATCAACTCATTGGGTCCTTAACTTGAAAACATCTTAAAAATCATTGTCAGAACATGCACTTTTATTTCCTTTTCTCTTGCTGATGTTTGTTTGTCTTCTTACAGCTTTATTGAGGCAAAAATTATGTACACTAGATTTAAGATATGCAATTTGGTGAGTTTTGACATGTGTATACATCTGTGGGGCTATCACCACAATCCAGACAATACACATAATCATCACTCCTAAAAGAGATTGATTTCCTTGTGCCCTTTGCCATCCCTCTGCCATCTTCCTCCTCCCTCTCCAGGCAACCACGGATCTGCTTTCTGCAGATCAGTTGGCATATCCTAGAATTTTGTATAAACAGAATTGTTCTATTTGTACACTTTTTTGTCTGGTTTCTTTCACTCAGCATATTTCTTTATTACAGGTGGGAAGACGGAGCTTCCAACAGGGAAAGTAAATTGTTAATGATCATAAAGTAGTAGAGGCGGTGCAGGTGTCCTGACTTCAAGCTCAGCATGCTGCCTGCCATACTTCATTCATTCACTCACCAGAGATTCATGCTGTCCCCATCAGTATTAGATGTGCTTCAGTAGCTGATTTTTTTGGAACTAGATCACCAGGTCTTTCTTTCAAAGAATTTCTGCATGGATTTGAATGACCAACATTTCTGTTAACAGTAAGTGTGTTATCTGTTTGCATTACCCAAGAATTCTGAGTCATAGTGATACACAGACAACATGGGACCTGCCATCATGAGTTCAAACTCATTCATTCTTTCATTCACTACATGTCCACAGAATACACTGTTTGAACTTCACACACCCACCACCTCCTATACCACCCTGATACTTACCAGCTGCTTAAATTTCTGCCTCTTTGAACTGGGTACCAGAATGATATATCTGGGGATCAGCTGTGACTGTTGTCTCCTCCAAGGCCCTGCAGGGTAGTAGGAAAAACTGGATCAGATATGTCTTGCACCCTAAGAGCTTCCAAGGGAGCTGAAGACTGAGATTGACCCCAGAAGCTAGCCTTCCAAACCAAGTGAAGAAATGAGTGATCTATCCAGTCAGGCAGGCCAGTTGCTGTGGGAGGCAGTGGGCTCCCATGCTGGGCTGGTCAGGGCAGGCCTTGCTTATAAGGCAAACTATGGTCAGCAGAGAAGAATAGAAGAGAGAAGGGAGAGAGGTCAGGATGTGCCAGGCAAGAGTCACACGGGAATAAAAGCTTGGAGGCTGGACAGAGTATCAGGGGAGACAGTGGAAAAATCATTTGGCTGCAACTTGGAATTCCTCCTGGGGAAATATAATGTCACAAAAAACATAGAGCATGCTTTCTGACCACAGGTATTTTATATTGTGTTTATGTATGGAGGAGAGGGGTAGTTCCTGACATTTTTGTAGCAATTTATAATTTTCATTCTCAATGTAATCTTTGAAATAGGAATTTCTATTATTTCTTAGCATTTGATGGGTCAGAAAACTGAAGCTCATAGAAACCCAAAATTATACAGCTAAGTGGTGGGGCAGAGCCTCAGCCAGCTCTCTTGTTCCCAAGACCAGTTTTCTTCTCCCCGCATCTAAAACGATCAACAGTGATGCATCTAAATGGGGAGTGTGGAGCAACCCACACAGCATGCTCCTGTAGACACCTCCTACATCACCCAAGCCCTCACCAGCCACCCTCCTATCTGCCATTTTGAGCTGGAGGTAGAAGAAACAAAGAGGAGGAGAGGAGAGGCCAAGAGAAGGTAGCCCTACTCCCAGGAGAGGAAGTTCATTCTTAGGGCAAAGATTTCCCTAATTCCCACATGCCTTCTGCTCCTAGTCTCAAGAGAAGACTTCTAGTAAGGACCCATGGTAGCCGCACAGAAGTGGATCCCAAAAATTTGGAAACTGAGAATGGTAGTGATTGAACAACATG
Source organism: Chrysochloris asiatica (assembly GCF_000296735.1). Lineage (NCBI taxonomy): Eukaryota > Metazoa > Chordata > Mammalia > Afrosoricida > Chrysochloridae > Chrysochloris > Chrysochloris asiatica. Next base: position 7,564,206 of record NW_006408603.1, read on the forward strand.
ATGTAACTAATGTCACTGAATTGTCCTTGTGAAGAATGTTGAAAAGGCAAACAATGTGTTACATAAATATTCACCATAATAGAAAAAGAAGAAAGTGGTTTCCAAACCCCTTTCCTAGAACCTCCTGATGATACTTCTTCCCCTCAGAGTGGAAGATGTGGCACAGGAATTCACAGCAAGATGGTGATAAGCAGGGAATACACCGCCCCCACCAGGACCTGAACCCCAAAGGAGAAAGTACTAGTCTGAAGTCACAAGTGGGCATAAGGCTGGGGTCCTAGTCCCATGTCTGCCTGACTCTGGTGTCTCTAAGCTGAAGAAGGAATCTTGGCCTATGTTTGTGGATATCCAGGCCTGATGGGCATGCTCTCCTTAACCCCAAACCCAGCACACACACATATGCACTTCTTCCTACCTACCTAATAGGATTTTTAAAACTAAAATCACTCCCATAAACACCTTGGACTTAGAACAAAATAATACCAATGGTTTTTGGCTTCGAAAGCTTCTGTCGTGTGGGGAACCAGTTGCCATTGAGTCCATATCAACTCATGGGTAGATTCAAACCTTTAACCTTTCAGTTAGCAGCTAACACCAAACTCACACTGACCCTAAAAGACAGAGTAGGATTGTCCTGTGAGGGTTCCAAGGCTGTAATCTTCATGGTAGCATACTGGTTACAAATTGGGCTGCAAACCGCAAGGTCAGCAGTTTGAAACTACCAGCTGTTCTGTGGGAGAAAGATGAGGCTTTCTGCTCCCGTAAAGATTTACAGCCTTGGAAACCCTGCACAGGGTTGCTATGAGTTGGAACCAACTCCATGGCACATAACAACAACAAATCTTCATGGAGTCCTGGTGTGGCACTGTGGGTTAAGGTGCCAGACATCAATGTTGGTTTGAACCAAAAAGCTGATGGTTCAAGTTCAGCACTCACTCCTTGGAAACTCTATACAGGGTCACTATGGGTCAGAACCACCTCAACAGCACTTAACAACAAAAACAATTTTTATGGAAACAGAGTGTCTTTCTCCCTCAGGGTGCATAGGAGATTCAAACCACTGACCCTTTGGTTAACGATCAGGAGATTAACCACTGTGCCACCAGGACTCCTTAAAACAACAATAAAACATAAATCCTCACTAAGTTGTTTCCTATTCATAGTGACTCTATTTAGTGTTTTCTGGACTGTAAATCTGTACAGGAGCAGACAGGCTCATCTTCCTCCCACAGAGCAGCTGGTAGGTTTGAGCCACCAATTTTGTGGTTAGCAGCCCAATGCTTACCGCACAACACTATTAAGGTCTCTTAATAAGTATTACATATTGATCTTACCATCAGGCATTTTACATATGGTGACATAGTGGGTTATGAGTTGGGCTGCTAACTGAAAGGTCAGCAGTTTTAAATCCACCAGAATCCATCAGATACTCTGAGGGAGAAAGCTGAGGCTTTCTACTTCTGTACTCAGCAGTGCTAGCCAGAGGAAGAAAGACCTGGTGATCTTCTTTCAGAAAGATTACAACCAAGAAAAGCCTATGGAGCAGTTCTACTCTGGAGTTGCTATGAGTCAGAATTGATTCAACAACAACAGGTTCAGTCCTCTATTTTTATTTCACATAATATACTCTAAAAAGTAACCTTAGGAGTTACTACAGATGAAGGGTCTAAGGCACAGAAAGCCTTAGTAATGAACTTGTTGAGAAAATGTTGATTACCCACCCTCCATCCTTTTGTTCTTCTTTCTCAACAGAATCCCAACTGGGTTTCTGCCCCTCACCACGCCCCATGGTCCAAGACGTAGTGGTAGAAGTGACAAGAAAAAGCTGAATTCTAGATACATTTTAAAAATAGAACCAGAATGAGGTGTGAAAGTTTGAGTGTCGAGTATGAAAGAAAAATAGGAGTTAAAGATGAGACTGGGCATAGAAAAATGTTCCATAAACTAAGGAACTTCTAACAAATAATAAGTTTACATATTGTCATTATTTAGAAACCTTCATGTCCTCTTTAATTTTGTCCTCTCTCTACCATGGTGTACAGAGACCATCCCTTCTTGGGGACAGTCTCCAGCCCCTGTCACTCAAGCTAGCTATTAGCATGTTCAAACTCAGGGGATGCAAACTGATTTCAAGGAAAGAATGTTGCCAAAACAACCATGAGGTTCCTTCTTAAGGTAAAAACAGGTTATTTATCAACCCACCCATATACCTTCCTCCAGTGACTGAGAGTCATCTGCTTCTATGTAAAATGAACTTCTTCTCCACAGCTTACAGCAGGCAGGGAAGGCTGAGGGTCTTCCTGACTCCCCTAGGATGGATGTGTGTGGCTGGAAAGAAATGGAGGTGGCTCTGGTCAATTTTGATAACTCAGATGAAATCCAAGAAGAGCCAGGTTATTCCACAGATTTCGATCCAACTAACCCAAAAGGCCGGCCTGGAAGCAGCCCCTTCTCCAGCTGGAAGATTCTCATCAGTGACAGTACTAACCATGAGACCACCTTCTCCAAGCTTCCCGAAGACTACCTCGATCCCCCAGGACCCGAACCAGTGATCCTTAATGAAGGAAAACAGCGGGTGATCATCAACATTGCTGGACTGAGGTTCGAGACCCAGCTCAAAACCCTCAGTCAGTTCCCAGAGACTCTTCTGGGAGATCGGGAAAAAAGGATGCAGTTCTTTGACTCCATGAGAAATGAGTATTTCTTTGACCGGAACCGACCCAGTTTTGATGGAATCTTATATTATTACCAATCTGGTGGGAAAATCCGGCGCCCAGCCAACGTCCCCATTGATGTCTTTGCTGATGAGATAACTTTCTATGAGCTGGGTAGTGAGGCCATGGACCAGTTCCGGGAGGATGAAGGCTTCATCAAAGACCCAGAAACACCTCTCCCCACCAACGACTTCCATCGGCAGTTCTGGCTCCTCTTTGAATATCCCGAGAGCTCCAGTGCTGCCCGTGGTGTGGCCGTGGTCTCGGTACTAGTTGTGGTCATCTCCATCACCATCTTCTGCCTAGAAACACTGCCAGAGTTCCGGGAGGACAGGGAGCTGAAGGTGGTCAGAGATCCCAACCTCAACACGAGCAAGATAGTCCTCCCCCACACCATGTTCACCGACCCTTTCTTCATGGTGGAGTCCACTTGCATTGTGTGGTTCACCTTCGAGTTAGTGCTACGGTTCATGGTCTGTCCCAGCAAGACAGATTTCTTCAAGAACATCATGAATATCATCGACATCATCTCTATCATCCCCTACTTTGCAACTCTCATCACAGAACTAGTCCAGGAGACAGAGCCAACTGCCCAGCAGAACATGTCCCTGGCCATCCTGAGGATCATCCGACTGGTGAGGGTCTTCCGCATCTTCAAGCTCTCTCGCCACTCCAAGGGGCTGCAGATCTTAGGGCAGACACTGAAGGCTTCTATGCAGGAGCTGGGGCTGCTCATCTTCTTCCTTTTCATCGGCGTCATCCTCTTCTCCAGCGCAGTCTACTTTGCTGAGGTGGACGAGCCAGAGTCCCACTTCTCTAGCATTCCTGATGGCTTCTGGTGGGCAGTGGTCACCATGACAACTGTGGGCTATGGTGACATGTGTCCAACCACTCCAGGGGGGAAGATTGTGGGCACTCTGTGTGCCATTGCGGGGGTCCTCACTATTGCCCTTCCTGTGCCTGTCATTGTCTCCAACTTCAACTACTTCTACCACCGGGAGACTGAGAATGAGGAGAAACAAAACATCCCAGGAGAAATAGACAAAATCCTCAACAGTGTGGGCTCAAGAATGGGCAGCACAGACTCTCTTAGTAAGACCAATGGGGGCTGTTCCACAGAGAAGTCCAGGAAGTGACCTGTCCACCGGCCCCGGGCTTCTTGGATTCTCTGCTCTCTTTCTCTTACCCGCTCTCTTCTGCCTCCCTTCCTCTCCCTGTTTCTCTAAAGACCAAAATGCATCTTTTGTGAACAGGTGGCCATGTTTGGCTGTAAGCTTTTAATAAACTCATAAAACCCATACTTACGATGTATTTTCTAAGTTGCCTCTCTCAATCCATTTTAGAAATATTCCATTCTCCTTTCCTGGAATGGGGTAGGTAGTTCACGTCAGAGTGTGGTTCCCAGACCAGTAGTATGTAAGTCACCTGGGGGGGTTAGAAATGCAGAGTGAGTGGTGGGCAGCCCAGACCTCCTGAATCAGAATCTGCAAGTTAACAAGGTCCCAGACGATTCACATGTACAATAAAGATTAAGAAACATTGGTGTATGTCCTCCTAAAAGGAAGAACATTAAGAGCCCAGGGGGTGATTGTGAGCAGCATATAGGAACTCAGAGAGTTTTAAGCTAAGTAATAATCATACATTATACTTGTGTATGAAGCCCTGAGTGGTGAAAATAGTTAAACATTGTACTATTTACCACAAGGTTCTCCGTGAGTTGGAATCATTCGACAGCAGCTAACAACATCTGTGTAGTGCTGCATCAAATTTCCAGAGCACTTTCTCCTACACTAAGGAGCTCTGGTGGCACTGTAGGACAAGCACTGGACTGCTAGCCACAAGGTGTGCACTTGAAACCTACCAGTGGCTCCTTGGGAGAAAGATGAGGCTTTCTGCTCCTTTAGATTTACAGTCCCGGAAGCCCTATGCAACATTGCTATGTTGGTGGTGGTGGTGTTGGTAAGTGTTGTCTGTCGAGTCAGTTCCAACTCATTGTGATCCTATATAGGGTTTCCAAGGGGGCAGGTGGGTTTGAACTGTCAACCTTACTGTTTTTAGTCTAGTGCTTATCCTACAGCACCACACCAGTGCCCACATTATCTCTCTACATCTCAAAAATAAGCATAGGATAAATATTATTAGTGCAGATGAAACAACCAGGGCTGAGCAATTTACCTAAGGTCACTCATAAACGGTGATGCCGCCAGTTCTGGAACCCACTTAGTGTGGGTGTTGTGAGGGTCCTCACTATTGCCTCTAGTGGTGATCTTCCTGCTAATGAAGAGTATAGGGAAGAGGTAGAGCGAGGGCTTGAGTCTATTTTCAGGAGGGCAGACAGCAACCCTCTGGGCAGAGATACTCTTCCCTGGTGGTCTATAGGGTCTCACCAAATAACCTAGGAAGGCAGAGCCTGTCTGGTCCCCTTGCTTCTCCATTGTCTTTCTTGGAGTAACAGAAACATTCCCAAATGGTTTTTGCCTGGCCCACCTCCATGGATTTAAGCAAAAACTAGGATCCTTAGTGTGGGAAGTATATACATATGCCAGGACCTCAGAAAATTGCTCCAGGAGAAAGCTGTCTTAGAGTTCAGTTCTCTTTGAGTCATCAGGAATTTGCCAATAGCTTTGGGGCAGCTGGGAGGGAGCATCAGGCCCCTGAGGCATTTTCCCAGAGCCCAGGTCTACTCAAGTTGGGTGGTCCCTACAGGCTGATCTGAGGAGCTGCCCTTCTGGGAAAGGAGCCTGCACAGCCCTGAAAGCTCCCAAGCTGGGATTCCCCAGACAAGGAAGGAATCCTTCCCTCAATCCTTCCCCAACTCGCTTCCCCACAAGTAAAGACACCCTGTGCCTTCCTCAGGCCCACTCAACACCTGGACACAGCCCTGTGGTGATTCAACACCAAAAGGATGCCCTGGGCCATAAGCTACAGCAAGTTTCACGCTACACAACCCACAGTACATAGCCTTCTCCATGCAACCATGCAAGACATAAGGTTACAACCACAGCTGCCATCACACAGTCCTACACCAGGCATTAGAAGATAAGACAACCTCCTCTTCATGACAGCCTAACAAATAGGCTAATGTGGAGAAGCTTTTTAAAATTTTTATCCTTAGGCTAGCCCCCAAGAAACAGATCTTGGTAATCTTGGAGTCCCCTGTTGCTCTAGTAATTGCAATTCCTTTCTTGCACTCTTAACATCAAGCTTTAATTTAATGCTGAGTCATGCAAACATCTAAGCTGCACTTCACATTCAGACTCAGACAAGCAGGACTGCGGTTCCAGACCCTAGACCTCCAATGCCCTGGAATTTGGAGTGCTTTCCTCATAATTTTCTAACTTCCCTTAGGATTTGTCACTTGGGAGTGCTCTCCAGATCTCTACCCATCCTTCACTCCCAACAAGTGGGGTTGACCAGATGTCCCAAGAAGCTCCCAGCCTCATGTCTGTGGAGTGTTTCTAAGGTCTTAGTCAGATCCCAGTTCCAGGATTGTGTCTTAGTAAACAGATTGTACCCACTAGCCAGCATGGTATTCGTTTATTTTTATTTTCTTGCAGGCTTTCACAAACTTGGTGCCAGAATAGTGATGACACTCTAATTTTGGGTGACACATTATAGACATAGGGCCCTTGCAACAGACTGCCCCCACGTAACCGGTTCTGAAAGGTCAAGAGCATACCACCAGTAAGCAATAGGATGGGCTTTGAATGGAAGTCTCTTTAATGCCAAAATATAAACCCTACTTTGACAGAGCTTTCTAACCCAGAGAGCAATTTTAGCCACGGTGGGGAGGTAGGGACTGTGCTCAGACAGACTTGACACATTCCTGGGAACAGAGATGTTGGCTCTTCTAATGCGCTGCCTCCTTATTTCCTCTAAGGAGCTCTGGTAGTGTCATGGTTTCTGTGTTCAGTAGCAGAACCTCCTGCTGGCATCACACCTTCACATGATGTAAACAGGGTAGAATGATACAACCTTAGGGGAGGCTGGACCAATGCCTCAGAGGCCAAGATGGAGTCCCAGAACCTGCAGCCACAGCCATTCTCTGCTTGGAGTCCTACAGAACAACCAGGGTAGTTCTGGATGGACAGAGCAGGGCAGAGGGCAGGCACTCCTTTTCTTTGACCAGTTTAGTCATCCTTACAGAAGAGGAGTACTGCCCATAAGTCCTGACACTCAGGAAGGTCCTGGACTCCAGGTGGGTGCCAGGGAGTGAGGCTGCTGAGGCAGGCCCTCCATTCCCCATGCTGCTGCCTCCTGGGCTGACCTCAAGGTCCCTGTTTCTTACCCAGTGACCCAGAGCAAGAAACAGGATATAGGAACCCCTCTCTCCTTACATCTTCCCAGCCTCTTGACTGCACTAAGATCCCTTGTCTGCAGTTGAGCACCGGAAGCAACACACTGACACCAAGTATCTACTGAGTACTCAAGGTGGCACTGCAAAGGAGAAGAGAGAGGCAGGGAAGAAAGGCCCGTGCCACCAAGGTTATCAAGTGTCAAATGCAAACTACCACCCACTACCAAGGAGAAAAGGACTTGTCAGCTGCCAGGCTCAGAAAACCCAACCTTTCACAGGAGCAGAACTTCGAAGAAGGAAGTTCTAGGGACCTCTGACAACCTCCCGGGCACAGACCTACCAACACAGAACCCTCGAGCCACTACAGCCCAGAGGCTGTGCTTGAAGAGGTTGGTCCCTATCTTGTGACCCTCCCAGCCCTCAGTGTGCTAGGGGGAAGGGGGAGCGGTGGTAGTTCCTTACACATGACTTGCTCAGACACTCACTGAGGACAAAGGAGCCAGTGCATGAATATATTAGTCATGTATGGCATTGTAGAATAAACACTCCACCACAAGGTTTGTTTGAACTGCAAGGTCCATGTTTCAAACTCACCAGTCACTCCTTGGGAACCTTATACAGGATTGCTATTGGTCGGAAACGATTCAATAGCACTTAACAACAACGATCATGGCAACAAAAAAGAGGAGTTTCTCCTGGCATTGAGAAATGCAAGAGGAGAACTGATTTCAGATCACTGATTCCGGGGGCTCAAACACCTCCTCGGAGCTCTTATCCCCACTACCCATCACCCTCCTCTGCTTGTTTCTGCTACATGGCCTTCTCTTGAGGCAGGCATTCTCTACCAAGGGACAGGGAGAATGGGAACCAACAACAAACTGTATAGATAGATAGATAGAGATATATAACATATTCCTATTGTTATCTATTTTCCCAATATTCTTCTTTCAGTGTTCTTGTTTCAGCATACAGTAGTCAAGACAGACAAAAGCCCTGCCCTTTGGATCTGCCATTCTTATGAGGTGTTGTTGTTAAGTACCGTCAAGTCAGCTCCAACTCTTAGCAAACCTATATAGGGTTTCCAAGGAGCGGCTGGTGGGTTTGAACTGCTGACCTTGCGGTTAACAGTTCATTGCTGATCTACAGCACCACAGAGGAGCTATCTATATATATTAACTCGGTAGTAATAGGATGTTGTTGTAGTTAAGTGCCATCAAGTCAGTTTCGACTCATCACAACCCTGTGTAGGATTTCTGAGGCTTTAAATCTTCGCAGGAACAGGAAGCCTCATCTTTCTCCTGAGAAGCAACTGATGGGTTTGAACCACCAACCTTGTGGTTTGCAGTCCAGTGCCTATCATATGAAGCCACTACACTCCCAGTCAGTAATAGGCTAGAAAGGTTTTATATATTTATATACATATAGCTATGTTGTTGTTTGGTGCCACCGAGTCGGTACCGACCCATAGCGACCTTATGCACAGCAGAATGAAACACTGCCCAATCCTGGGCCAACCTCACTATTGTTACCACACTTGAGACCATCGATGCTGCCACTTGGCCAGTCCATCTCATTGGGGGTCTTCCTCTTTTCCTCTGACCTTCCATCTTACCAAACATGATATCTTTCTCCAGAGACAGTTCCCTCCTGACAATATGTCCAAAGTATGAGAGATGAGGTTTGGTCATCTTGGCCTCTAAGGAGCACTCTGGCTGCACTTCTTCCAAAATGGATCTATCATTTCTTTTGGCAGCCCATGGCACTTTCAATATTCTTCTCTGACATCATAACTCAAAGGCATCAATTCTTCTGCAGTCTTCCTTATTCACTGTCCAGCTTTTGCATGCATATGAGGTTATTGAAAATATCATGGCTTGGGTCAGGCACCCTTTAGTCCTCAAGCTGACATCTTTGCTCTTCATCACTTTAAAAAGATCTTGGGCAGCAGATTTGCCTAATGCAATGTGTCATTTGATTTTTTGACTGCTGCTTCCGCGAGTGTTGATAGTTGATCCAAGAAGAATGAAATCCTTGACAACTTCAATCTTTTCTCCATTGATAAGAATGTTGTTTATTGGTCCAGTGGTGAGGAATTTTGTTTTGTTTCTATTGAGATGTAATCCATACCAAAGGCTGAGCTCCTTGATTTTCATCAGTAAATGTTTTAAGTCCTCTTCACTTTCAGCAAGCAAGGTTGTATCATCTGCATATCGCAGGTTGTTAATGAGTTTTCCTCCAATTCTGATGCCACGTTTTTCTTCATAGAACCCAGCTTCTCAGATTATTTGCTCAGCATACAAGTTGAATAAGTATGGTGAAAGAATACAACCTTGTTGCACATCTTTCTTAATTTTAAAACATTCAGTGTTCCCATGTTCTGTTCGAACAACTGCCTCTTGGTCCAGGTACAGATTCCTCATGAGCACAATTAAGTGTTCAGGAATACTCATACTACGCAATGTTGTCCATAGCTTGTCATGATCCACATAATTGAAAGCCTTTGTGTAGTCAATAGAGCACAGGTAAACATCTTTCTGATATTCTCTGCTTTCAGCCAAGATCCATTGGACATCAGCAATGATATCCCTCATTCCACAGCCTCTTCTGAATCTGGCTTGAACCTCTGGAAGTTCTCTGTCAGTGTATGATTGTAGCCATTTCTGTATTACCTTTAACAAAACTTTACTGGCATGAGATATCAAAGAGATTGTCAGATAATTTCCACATTCTGTTGGGTCACCTCTCTTTGGAATAGACACAAATATGGATCTCTTCCAATCAGTTGGCAAGATAGTTGTCTTCCAAATTTCTTGGCAGAGATGAGTGAGTGCCTCCTGTGCCGCCTGACTTTCTTGAAAGCTTTCGATTTTTATTCCATCAATTCCTGGTGCCTTGTTCTTTGCCAGTTCCTTCAATGCACATTGGACTTCCTCCTTCAGTATCATTGGCACTTGATCATATGCTACCTCTTGAAACAATTGAATATTAACCATTTCCTTTTGGTACAATGACTCTGTGCATTCCTTCTATCTTCTCTTGATGATTTTTGCATCATTCAATAACTAGCCCAGAGAATCTTTCAATAATGAAAGTCGAGGCTTGAATTTTTTCTTCAGTTCCCCCAGCGTGAGAAATGCTGAGTGTGTTCTTCCTTTTTGATTTTCTGATCCCAGATCCTAGCACATTTTATTATAATATTTAGCTTTATCTTCTCGAGCTGATCTTTGAAATTTTCTGTCCAGCTCTGGGACCTCTTCATTTCTTCCATTTGCTTTAGTATCTCTATTCTGGAGAGCAAGTTATAGATAGCTATAGATACAGATTTTTTAAATCCTTTTTACCTTATTATTAGTTATACTTCCCCATAAGAATACTACAAAAGACAATGCTTTTTATCTGTCTTGTCCACCATAGCCTAGGGCCTATCACAGTTCCTGGTACATAGTAGATGCTAATCAATTCTTCTTTCTTGTGCTTCCTCCCAATTACCTAAAATAAACCTGGTGTGGCGCTGTGTGGGTTAATGCGTCAGACTGCAAAGTCGTTTGAACTGCAAGGTCGGTGGTTCAAGCTCACCAGTTGCTCCTCAGAAACCTTATACAAGATTATTATGTGTTAGAACTGACTAACGTAATTTATATCACTAAGTTGCCCATCTGAAAAACAACTGAGCAGACAAATGTTGTGTTATACACTTTTTTCCAATTAGAAAAAGTCAACAGCCACACACAAAAAAGGTAGCAATTCTTAACATGTATTCTGAAAGCCCCGGGTCAGCTAGCCTTCTTCTCCGTGATCCAATTCACAGCCTCCACACTGGATCACCTCCCCTCCCCACACAGCAGGCCCCTTCCAACAGAGCTTCAGCAAGACCTTCCTCCTTCCCCAGCCTCCATGGAAGTCCTGCTCAGCCCCAACCCGACCAGCCTCCTCATCCCAATAACAAAGCAGGCTTCTCAGCCCTCTCCCCTGACAACCCCAGGAGCCCCACTTGCATTTTGTCCCTCCCCTTTATTAAATCCTGAGAATGGAGACGGGAAGGAGAACCCAAGCTGTCCCTGCCCTGCTCTGATTCCAGCCTCCTGAAAAACAAGGCACACACATTCTGTACACCCCAGGAGAGCAGTGCTCCAAAGGCCTTTTGAAGTGCCAGGAAGAAAGCCTCCTGGTCTCCCAGAGACCGCTGTTTGCCCTGCTGGCACATTCTAGAGACAGGAGAGCATTTGCCCTCAAACGCAGGGATGAAAGGCCTGAGGGTGCCAGGGAGCTCCGGAGATGGAAAAAGGACGATCAGACAAACTTTTGTTATCACCTCTCAGGGGAAGCGGAGGTAAGCAGCTTCCTGCTAAATGTCACAGGATAGCATGTGTGCTCTCACTGCCACGGACGGCCTGTCAGATGGGTGTGGGGACAGTGAAAGGGATCCTCATTACAAATTTCCAATGGCTTTTCCGTTCTTATGAACTAGTGGGGCCTCGGCTAAATCCACAACCTCCAACTAGGAGCAGGAGGACAGAACCCAGGACATTAGAGGGACAACTCAGAGCCCCACCCCTGCAACTTTCCACACTCTCCTCAAAACAATCATAATTTCTTGGCACAGAATTTTCTGTGTGGGTCCCTGATTTCTCAATTTATTCCTGAAATTCCAGGTAGCAGAATATCACTAACATTCACTGTGCTCCCAATTAATTGTCTAAGGGGTATGAACGGTGTAAATGTTCCTCAAACCTTTAGCAGGTTCTTGCTGTGGGCCAGATGCCAAAACTGGCACTGGGGTTACAGAGCCAACTAAGAGGGAGCCGCTGCCCTCAACAAGCCCCCACTAGGCCTTGTGGGGAGATTCCTATGGTGGGGGGAGTGGTCTGGAAATCTCTTCTTCAGAAGAACCATAAACCCAAGCCTTCTCTGTGGATGGGATAAACCAGTGCCTGAAACAACCCAGTGGACTTCCTGTTCTCTCTCTCTCCATTAATTCCCTTCCCATGACTTGTCTTATTTCACACTTGAGGGGAGGGAGGAACAACACCATTGGCCCTGTGTGGGCCCCTACCCCATCGCTGGACAGATGAATGTAAAAGCTCATTTTCCCTTCCATATTCTGCAAATTTGGAGACAATTGCCTGGAAAAATCATCCCAGCACTGGACACAAATTCAAGTCCGGAAGGAACCTCTGGGAAAAGATGCTTCATTCTTTTCCTGGAGAATAAAGAGGCCCCCAGACTTACAGCCTCGGAAACCCTATGCAGGGTTGCTATGAGTTGGTCGGAATCCACGGCACACAACCACCACCACCACCCACTGAGCAAGGAAAGGGAACTCTAGGTGCCTCAGTTTCCTTGTGCTGCTGTAACAGAGTCCTGGTGTGGTGCTGTAGGTTGTGCTGGACTGCTAACCACAAGGTCTGCTGTTCATGCCCACAAGCCACTCCTCGGAAACCTTGTACAGTGTCACGATTAGTCGGAGTCAACTCAACAGCAGTAAGCAATTACAGCTGTAACAGAAATACCACAAGTGTGTGGCTTTAAAAGAATAGAAAATTGTTTTCTCACAATATTGGAGGCTGGAAGTCCAAATTCAGGGAAGACTTTCTATTTGTTGTTAGATGTCATCAAGTCGGTACCAACTCATAGCGACCCTCACAATTGTTGCCACGCTTGAGCCCACTGATGCTGCCACTTTGCCAATCCATCTCATTGGGGGTCTTCCTCTTTTTCTCTGATCCCCCACCTTACCAAACATGATAACCTTCTCCAGTGTCTGGTCCCTCCTGACAATATGTCCGAAGTATGAGAGATGAAGTTTGGCCATTCTGACCTCCAAGGAGCATTCTGGCAGCACTTCTTCCAACACAGATCTATTTGTTCTGTTGGCAGCCCATGGCACTTTCAATATTCTCCTATAGTCTCTGGGAAAAGATCTTTGTTCTTTTCAGCTCCTGTTCTCAGTTCCTTGGTGATTGATTTTCATATGGCTTCTATCCCCTGTTCTTTGTGTTTGCTTGTCTTTATGTCTAGGTTGCACTTTATAACTCAGAAGTGATCAGGTTTAGAAAGCATCCTACACCTATATGGTCTCATTAACATAGCAAAGAAAACCTATTCCCAAATCAGATTACATCCACAGGTAAGGGTTCCAATACTTTTTTTTTCTTTTTTAATGCTTTATTGTGAATTATGTGATAGTTTACATGGGAGGACATTAGCTTCACATTGATCCCATCGTATATCATTTCCTTGCCATGGTTACAATCCCCACCATGCATCATCAACCATCCAAAGGGTATACCCCGCAAGCCTGCCCCCCAGTTGTCCGCACACAACTCCTCTTCCTCTCCGGGTCCAAAGTCCCCAGTCACTCCATCTCCCCACATCATCATCTCTGCCTCCATCTCTGACATCACTGCTTCTCTGGGTAGGACCCCGCTCTCCACTCTTCTCCCTTGATGGTCCCAGGGACCTCCGCTCCTAGACTGCAAAGTTATTCACTCCCCTCCTTGCTACAAAATGTCTACCTTTACAATTCCAATCCTCACAAGCAGTCCTGATAACAATTATTCATTATTGTATCCCAAGAAATCTATTCCATCTCCTTTCATCAGCCCCAGCTAGACAGAATGGATACTACTCAGTGGAGACTCTACTTTACTCCACGTTCTCTGGATCTAGGTTCCCTCTTGAAAGCTTGTAAGCCAGTCATTTCTTGCCTCTGTAGCCCCCCCATTTTGGGTAGCCATTGTCCAAGTTGCCCATCCCTGTCCTCTCCATGTGTGGAGGGGGTGGGAATGATCCTCGCTATGAAGATTTGTTAGCTCTTTTAAGCTACTGCTTCCATAGGTGTAGGTCAAGTCCATCAAGTCATATCAGATTATTCTTTTTTCCTTCTTCTTTCTTCTTCTGGTTGAGCTCTGATCATCCAGTGTTGAAGCCAGGTCAAGTGGGTATTATCTGCAAGTGTGGGTGTTCTTATGCATGTGCCCTCTCTTCTTTTCAGCTGGATGCTTCACTCTCCACTCTAGACTTTTGTGGCTATGTCACTGACTCTGGATCCAAGAGTCCCCTGGACTTGCCACACTGCTGGTCACCCAGATCTCCATCTGGGTTCACAGGAGTCTATTGTCCAATACATATTTTGAGGAGAGACACAACTCAGTCAATAGCATCAGGGCTTTGCATTTATCCAAGAGAGGCTCTCTTGGCCTTCTTGTAGAAAGGGTGTGGACCTTGAAGCAAGGTAAAGAAAGAAGAATGACTGAATATTCTTTGGAATAATAGAGAAAGACAGATGGGAAAGAGAAAGCTGTGGTAGGGGGCATGAAGCCAAGTGTGCTGAGAATGGGAAGGGCTTTTTTCTTTCTTTTTTTTTAATAAAAGCTTAACGAAGTGAGTAGAAAGATCTGAAATCTGCTCTTTGAAGTTGGGTACAGAGGGGGAAAGGGAAAAGACTAAGAATGAAAATAGCTACTTGGGAGAGCAAAGAGGTACTCATGTGTCTTGAGATGTGTTTGATGTGATTTGTTCTACAGCATCATCTACAATGAAATGTTCAAGTCAACTGTTTAATGGCATGGGGATGCTTTGTCTATTTATTTAAATAGGCTATCTTTGCTAGGAAAGTACAAGCATAAGAAATTATCATGTTGAATCTGGAAAAGCAATATGTGGAGGGAGCCCAGGATATACAGGCCCCGATTTCCAAACAAAAGGAGCTCTGGTAGCGTAGTGGTTACGAATCGGGCTTCAAACCTTAAGGTCAGCAGTTCAAAACTACCAGCTGTTCCACGGGAGAAAGATGAGGCTTTCTGGTCCCGTAAAGATTTGCAACCTCAGAACCGACTCCACGGTACTTAACAACAACAACATTTCCAAACAAAGTCCCAAGGGTTAGGACTTCAATTTCCTTTTGAGAAGATACAGTTCAATCCGTGACATATCCGAAGGGACATTACCCTTTCCTGAGGGTCAGATATTTGCTGGGCATCCTCTAGTGAGTATTGTCACTCCTCTGAAATTAGTTCAGAGAGGTTTAAGTCATGTGTCCACATCACACAGCCTGGATGCAAGGGCCCATACAGACACCTGTGGCACCATGCTCCCTAAGAGACAGGGTGTTCGTGGAGCCCACCACCTATCATGGGCAAGAGAACTGCCTCTATGGTTGTATCAGGGCTTTGAGTGGGGAGTGGGAGAAAAGTTTCCAGTCAACAACCTTGGCCTTTCTCATCCCTGACTCTGCCTCCTCAGGCTGTGGGGAGTAAGCAAAACAAGGAAGAAGTGACAGGTAATGAGCCACCTCCATTTTCGGTGCTTTCTCAGGAGAGCCAAGGATGATTTAGTCCATTAGGCAGGTAGAAGTCATGAAGTCACCTCCATCTCACGCCACCCCATTTCATATTTGACTCCCACCTCCATGAACTGAGCTCTGGTAGTGTAGTGGTGACGAGTTGGGCTGCTAACCTCAAGGTCAGCAGTTCTAAACCACTAGACTTCCCACAGGAGAAAGATGAGGCTTTCTGTGCCCATAAAGATTTACAGTTTCTGAAATCCTGTAAAGGGTCACTATGAGTCAGAACCGACTCCACGGCACATAACCACCACCATCACCACTCCATGAACTGAAGGTCCCGTGCCAACTTCAGCATTCTGTTCTGTATCAGTATTGATAGGAAGTTGTGTGAAGATACACTCTCCAAATTTTGCATAGTGCTAGCCCTTTCCAGAAAAGAGAAGCAAAATCTCAGAAGATTGTTATTTGGATTACCTAATGCTGCTGTGGACTCCTGGTGTGGTGCTGTGGGCTAATGCATCAGGCTGCAAAGTTGTTTGAACTGCAAGGTTGGTGGTTCAAGCTCACCAGCTGCTCCTTGGAAACCCTATAGAGGGTCCCTATGGGTCAGAATCGACTCAAAGGCACTTAACAACAACAATGCTGCGGTAGCAGAAGTAACACAAACAGTTGGTTTAAGGGACAGAAATTTACTTTCTCACAGTTCTGGAGGCTAATAGCCCACAATCAAGTTTCATTGATGTTGATTCCTTGCATACTGGTAGCCCCGGGCATTCTTTGGTTCCTTGGTTTGTAGATCGTCCTCACATGGTATCTGTCTTCCTCTATATGTATGCTCTCATGTCCATCCTTCTCATTTTATGACTCAGAAATTATTAGATTTAGAACCTACTCTATTCAAGTCTGATCTGATTTGGGTATGATCTAATGATCTGAATGAGATGACTTCCATAGATTTAGGGATTAGGGTTCCAACACATATTTGGGAGACACAATTTAAGTCATAATAGCTGTCCATCACACCATGTAAAGCATTTTATAGGGTATTATCTCATTTGTCAAAGTGGAGGTAGGGCAGCAGGAGGGATGATTAAAATGAGAAGAGTATATTGAAATAGGGCTATGACTCTTTGACCACATGAATACATAAGATCTCCCACACTAATCTTCCACCATTTGTCTGTCCATTTGGCTTGTGTGCTGCTATGATGCTGGAAACGATGTCACCCGTATTTTAAATACCAGCTGGGTCACCCATGGATAGGTTTCAACAGAGCTTCCAGACTAAGACAGACTAGGAAGAAGGAGAGGTGGACTACATCTGAATAGTCAGCCACTGAAAACCTTATGAATAAAGCAGAACATTGTCAGATATAGTACCTGAAAATGAAAACAATATGAATAGCAACAGCTGTAAGGATGGCTGAGGACCAAGCTGTGTTTCATTCTGTTGTGCACAGGGTCGCTATGAGTTAGAGCCGACTAGATGTCACTTAACAAGAACAGCATGCTGATCCTAGTGACCAGGTGACAGCTTAGTTTTCTGTCACCAATATATGGGCTATATGAAGGTACAGTTATCTTCCTGGTCCCCAGCATGCTCCTGTTGTTCTTTCAAAATAACGGCACTCCTTCATAGCATATATATTTATACAAAGCACTTTCACAATAACGATCTCATTTATTGTTCATGATTCTTCTGGGGAAATTTTTTTTTTTTTAATTTTTTGTTGTGAATTGAGTGACTACTTACAGACAATATCATCAACTTTACATTCAACAAATCATGCCCTTGTTTCATCGCAATAATTCCAATTCCCCTCCATGCAACACCAGTTTTTCTGCTTACTCCCTGTGGTTCTTATTTCCATTCAACCCACCTTCTAATCCCTTCTCAACTTTGTCCTTAGGAAAAATTTGCCCTTTTGATTTTGAATGATTGGCTGTTCCATCATTCATAGTGAGCATACCTTACTAGTGTTGTCACCCCGATAAACCTATCTACTGTTTGGCTGAAAATTGGGCCACAAGGATGAGTTCTTTTCCAGACGGCAGAGGTGGTAGAGGGCCATAGTTCCTCCAGTTTCTTTCTGACCAGTAAGCCCATTCTGGGGTAATTCTTGTGTTCTTCCATTTCACAGCTGAGGAAACAGAATCAGAAAAGTCACATGGCCTAAGTGAGCTAAAGTTAAGCCCAGTCTGACATCCTTATATTTATCTAAACTTTAAAATTTTTGTTGAACTAAGCAATACCTTTAAGTGGAAGATGTTCCATACAATTATGATCTACCTGAGAAATGTTCTTATTTACTTATTAGAAATTTAGTTCAGGCAATGCCTTCTTCCCTGGACCCATGACCTTGGTAACCAGCTACTTCCTGCCCACTTGGAATCAAATCTAGTCTCCTGCACTGCCCTAGGACCTCAGGGGGGCATCCTGGCATTGGCAGTTCCAGGTTTTGATGGTGGTTTCTTCTTTCCCTTCCCCTCACAGTGATGTCTTCTCCCTGTTTTATAAATGCCAAACATTCTCCCTGTCATCATAGAAATAATTCTCAGTAAAGAAAATTACAAGACTTGGCAGGGAGGGTATGAGAATTGAGAAATATCTCTGTGAGTAGGAACTGACTCAATGGCACACATTATTATCTGGCTGTGTGATATCTTAACTTCAGGCCTCAGCTCTCTGAGTGTTTGTAAGGAGCGTACTCTACTTATGGTTTTCTGATGTTGGGAAACCTATGTGATATTCGAATGGAATTTTCCTTATCCTCAGGGTGACCTTTCCTTTGGCAGCAGCAGGACAATGTCTGCTCCGAAGGAAGTAGATTCTTGATGTCAGGCATCCAAGGTGTGGTAAGTCTACTTGAATCTTCCTATCTTAGTTGTAGACCTCAAGGAGGGAAAATGGACGCATGTGAGTTTCAGGGTGGAAAGCAATAAGATGGTGTGGGAGGTAGAAGAATAGCCCCAAAGATGTCCACATCCTAATCCCCAAAACTTGAGGGTATGTTACCATACATGGCAAAAAGGACTTTGCAGATGTGATGAAGTTAAGGATCTTGAAATGGGGAGATTATCTGGGATTGTGCAGGTGGGCCCAATGTAATTACAAGGTGTCTTAGGCTGGATTCTCTAAAGAAGCAAAAGCAGTGAAACTTACAGGCAGTTCAAACTCACCAGCTGCTCCTTGGAAACCCTATACAGGGTAGCTATGAGTCAGAACTGATTCAACGGCACTTAACCACAACAATAACAACATGTAAAGATAAGTTTATATCAAGGAAATGAATTGTAGAGGTGTGAAAGTCCCAAGTCCAGGTTAGATGAACCAAGATTGGCAGGCAGGTCTGGCAGGCAGACTGGCAGACTGCTGATTGCCATCAGGATCAGCAGGTAATAGAGCAGGCCACTAGCTTAAGTCCAAAGAACCAGAGGTTGGAGGATGAGCCAGCATAAAGCAAACAAGCTTTGCCTGAGTGTCTACTATATTGGAAACAGGCCACACCCCTGAAGAAACATCCTTTCAATTGCTTTGCAGAATTTACCACAGAGGTAACTGCATTGTATTAGATCTCATTGTGGGGATAACTGCATTGCAGTTGCCAAACCACTGAGAATCCTGGCCCAGTCAAGTTGAACCAAAACCTTAACTATCATATAAGAGTTCTTTCTAGTTAGACTGCTAACCCTAAGGTCAGCAGTTCAAAGCTACCAGTTGTCCCACGGGAGAAAGATGACACTTTCTGCTCTTGTAAAGATTTACAGCCTCAGAAATCCTGTGCAGGGTCGCTATGAGTTAGAACCAACTCCACAGCACATAACCACAGCCATAAGAGGGAAGAAGGAAAGTTAGAATCAGAAAAAGAAATGTGGCAATGTAAGCAGAGATCAAAGTGATAGGACCTTGAACCAAGTAAGGGATGCAGACAGCCTGTAGAAGCTGAAAAAGATAAGGAAACAAACTTTCTCTTGGAGCCTCCAGAAAGAACCAGCCCTGTTGACACCTTGATTTGAGTCCAGCGAGACTTGAGTCAGACTTCTGACCCCCAGAAGTATAAGAAAATAAATCTGCATTGTTTTAAAATCACAAAATTTATAATTTGCTACAGCAGAAATAAGAAACCAATACAGGTATTTGTTATACAGAAACCAGCCAAGCAATAGATTGGGCCCCCCTACCCGTTATGAATTGAGTTGTGTCCCTCCCACCAAAATATGTGTCAGCATGGCCACACCATGGTTCTTAATATTATGTCATTAGCTTCATTTTGTGATCTGATGTCATTATCCAATGTGTTGTAAATCCTCACCTCTATGACACCAATAAAGCAGAATTAGAGACAGTTATGTTAATAAGATAGGATGCTGTCTACAGAATTGGGTTGTATATTGAGTTAGTCTCTTTTGAAAGATGAAAGAGATTAAAAATTGAGCAAAAGAGTGGCCTCAACACCACCAAGAAAGAAGAGCCATGAGCAGAGTTTATCCTTTGGAATCAGGGCCCCTGTACTGAGAACCTTCTTGTTGTTAGATGCCATCGAGTCGGTACCGACCCATAGCAGAATAAAACACTGCCTGATCCTGGGCCAACCTCACTACTGTTGCCACGCTTGAGTCCATCGATGCTGCCACTTGGCCAAGACCCAGATAAAGATTGATGCCAAGGCATATGGAGGTCTTCAAGGAATGCTGAGTCCACAGATGTTGAAAGAAGACAAGGACTTTCCCCAACAGCTGATAGAGAAACTTCCCCTAGAACCCACCCCCTAAATTCAGTCTTCTAGCTTCCACAATGATGAGAGGAAAATGGCTGTTTGCTAAAGACTTGTAGTATTTCTGTTATAGCAGCTAGATAGCTGAGATAACACCATCTCTATCGCGTGCACTTTTCTTTTTTTTAACTTTTTATTGTGAATTGATTGAAGGTTTACAGATAACAACAGTTATCCCACTTCCTCTCTGTGGCTCCTATTTCCATTCCACCCTTCTTCCCAAACCCTGTGAAACTTGTTGCCAGGTAAATGTTGCCCTTTTGATCTTGATTGGTTGGCCATTCCATGATGAGCATATCTCACTAGTGCTGTTGTCCTCCACTACGTAACTATCCACCACTTGGTTGAAAACTGGACCATAAGGGTGACTTCCATTCCAGACCTGAATGGTGGCCAAGGGCTATGGTGTGAGGTTCCTTCAGTCTCTTTCTGTCCAGTAAGCCCAGTCTTATTATAATTTTGAGTTTTGATCCACACTCTTTCCCACTCTACCCTGGGACTTTTAATGTGATCCCGTCTAGAACAATTGGTAGTGGTTGCTGGGCACCATCTTGTTCTTCTGGTCTCAGAGTTGTGGAGACTGATGTTCTTACGTTCCATTAGTCCATTGGACTAATTGACTCCAAGCATCCTTCATTTTCATCACTCTTCTTTCTTCTGTGCATGTAGAGACAAATAGCTACACCTTAGATGGTCACCTATGAGGATTCAAGATCCTAGTCACTACTCACCAAAGTAGGATGTAGAAAGAACATTTTGTAAGACCTTGTGACACCACCATGTCTCTTAAAGCTGACCATTGAGGAGCATGTTACTTTTGCTTATTTTTGTTTGGGTCATCTGGAGTCCATGCAATGAACAATTACAGTAAGATTCATGCATTCACATTTGGGCCAGAATATTGAAGACAGTCATGCCCTTTAGAGAACCATGAGATGATAGACCCTCAAAAAGGAGATGACTTACCTACAAGGTCCAGTCTCTCTTATCTATAATAAAAAGGATGCCAACAGTTGTCTCCAAGTTTCCACTCCCTTGACATGTGGGAGGGAATAGGGAGCAGAGGTAGGCTGGGCAAGCTAGAGAGTCCTCAGCTCAAAAACCATAGCTGCTGGGGAGCTGTCCACCAATCGGTCTAATCAAAGCTGCCCAAGTTCAAGGGAAGTCCTGGGGACAATGACCTCTCCACACCCTGGACCCCTGTCCTGCCCTGTCTAGACACAGAGTACAGGAGCCCCACTGAAATTCTGTGTACCTCCTCCTTTCCGACAGTCCCCTGTGTGGTTCAGCTCTTGGCTGCCCTCTGCCTTCATCTCTCAGGAACCCCTGGGAGCCCCATTTAGATTATTATGGTCATGTTCTAACTGTGGGTCCTTGGTAGGTTGACTGGAGGCTGGTGAAGTCCAGGTGGCCCACCTGGAGCAGCAGAATTTGGATAACTGGCCACAGACTCTCCTTGACCACATGCAGATGGAGCACACTATGGATACCAGCTGACTGGGAATGTCTTCATGGTCCCAGGCTGCACTGCTACCCTAACCTCCATTCAGATGCATGCCTCTCCTCAGAGGACCCCAAAGCACAGACTGATCAAAACTGGGACACGGGGCCTGACAGAAGATTTGTATGACACCCCTTGGTGTGAGAAATAGTCTGGCAGATGGAGTTTGATTTCAGAACTATCAGCTTTTTTAGGCCACAAATAAAATGAGGAAACAATGGAACAGAGTATCTAAAATCTTAATCCATGTGTTGCTGTTGGTTTGGGTTGTTGTTAGCTGCTATTGGGTCAGCCCCTGACACTTGGCAACCTCATGCACAAGGGAAGGAAAGGGAGCTTGGCCTTGCACCCACCATCCCCATGATCAGTTGCAGACTGGACCATTGTGATCTAGAGAATTTTCACTGATTGGTTTCCAGAAAGAGATTGCAAGGCTTTTCTTCCTAGTGTGTCTTAGTCTGGAAGCTCTTCTGAACCTTGTTCTACATTAAAGGCACATTAGAGGTGCTACTAACAGGTAGAAGCTGGGTATGAGGGACATTGGCCAGAAATCTAACCTTCCAGAATCTCCTGGAAGGAAGATGAAATATCTACCACTGAATTATCACTCTAGTAGCTCAACCCTCCCAACCAACCCCACCCTGATCAAGCTCACGCCCACAATGCTTTATGAGGATGGAGAGCAAGTTTTAGTCACTATTGCTTTAGCACAAATGCTACTGGTGCTCAATAAATACTTGATGAGGTCCCTGTAAATTCCTATAGCCTCTGATTGTGTAGAAAAGCCACAGCCCCCTGTGCCGCCCCCTCTCACCTTCTAGCTCAGGTACCTTCATTGAGACAGGTGATTTTCCCAGTGTCCCTTCATCCCTATTTGGGGAGACATGTTGGGTCCTGCCTGGTACCTGCACTCCAATGATCCGACCAGTCCCTGAGCCATCGATGGTATTCCCAAGAAAGTAAAGGCAGTTCCAGCCCTGGGCTATGGGTTAAGGACTGAGGGGTACAGGGTAGTGTGAGACTGTCAGACTGGTGGGGGACAATGAACAGGACGCCCTTCCTAGGACACAGTAAAATAAGATTCAGCAGTCTGAGTGGTCAGAGGAGAGAAGGCAGTCTGGGGGCAATATGTACAAGTACCCAAGGACCTCTGCCAGAGGACAGACCCCCAGGGGCTTCCGGAGGCTCTTCCTGTCCTTCTCGGGTCTAAATAAATCCTTCAAATGAGTCCAAATCCATAACCAGCTACCACCCAGTGACTGGAGCATCAGTGCAGCCCTGTGTGTGCACCAGCTTTTGTGTCTCTCTGAAGGTCTCAGCCAGTACATTCGTCAGACTCCCAAGCTACAGACAACGATTTCCCAGATGCCCAACCTGCTCTCTCCCTAACTGTCCTGTTTCTGGGTCTTCTGGGGAATGTGTGGACTCAGGAAGGTGCTTGGAGAGCACCTCTGCCCTTTGCATATTATTCCACAAGGACACTGGGACACCTGACAGAGCACCATCCCTTCAGTTAGGGACATCTGCCACACTGGCTGCAGATCTGAGACTGAGAGAGCAGCCACCAGGGAAATTCAGGGAGTCCTAAAGAGGATGACTCAAACCTGTACATTCAACAGCCAGTCTGATCACACTTACTTCATTACACGTGAGTGAGACACTCAGTGAGACATGTCCTTCCACCCCCAGAGAGCTGATATGGGAATTGTGGCTGAGATTTAGAGTCCCTGAGTGCTAACCAAGAGGTTGGAGGTTCGAATTCACCCAGAGGCTCCTTAGAAGAAAGATCTACTTTCCAAAACCCAGCCATTTAAGGTCCTATGGAGCACAGTTCTACTGTGACACACATGAGTATGTCTGTGTCGGCTTGACTGTAACTGGGCTGAGGTTTGGTGCTGCCAAGAGGTCCAAGCTCAAAGGACTTCCTGGCAACAGTTCAAAGCTGCAGGAAATGTGTCTGGAGCCGGGCATCCCTGCCATACTGAAGGCCTGTCTCAGAGGGTTCCTATTCCCTCTTAAAGGGCCTAAAATAAAGCTCTGAGATCAGAGTTATTCTGAGTTCCATGCTAAATGAGGCCTTGGAGAAGAAAGGAACTCTCCTGTTTCATGGCTGGGCCAGAGGCGCGTGCACATAGAGACAGGTGGAGAAAGCTCAGTGCCCAAGCATGAAGCTTCCACCTTCACTTCCAGGAGAGCAAGGCCACCAGACCAGAGGACCATGAATAACAGTCCCCCAAACAGAACACAATTCCAGCAGTTAAATGGGGAGACAATTTGCTCAAACCCAACCCCACCCCAACACCTCCACAGTGCGTCCAGGGATCAGATCCTGGCTGCTTTCCAAAGTCTAGAGCCATATTCATTTGGGGTGATGGGTTATTCTACTTCCCTGGCAAGGCTAATGTTGTTCTCGGTTCCCTCTGGCACAGGCGGTGGGCATATCCTCATCTGGCCAGCTTTGGATCACTTGGAATGCCAGTATTTTCAATGATCCAGAAAGATCAAAGAGGGAGGATATCAGAGAGCAAAGACTGAAAAGAAGGTAGCCAGCGAGAGACCCAGTGAGGGAGGTTTTTAGTGCAGAGGGCGGGCTCAGGGAGAAGGCGGGGGCTGGAGGGTTGTCATATCACCTGTGTTTGCGTGCCTTCTGTAGCAGCTGACACTGTGCCCTACACGTAGTATACACTTTAGTGCATTTTATTGCTCGGTTGGCCACTACCCCAAAATTACCTAGTACTAGAGGAAGAACATTTCAGTTTTTTGTTTTTTTTTTTTTTGGTTTTTTTTAAGCAAATTGTGCAAAGCTGGCATTTAAGATTGTGTCACTAGAGGGAGCTCCAGGACAAGAGCTGAGTTTCAGGGCACCAAAACACCCCACCCCACCCCCAATTTGGATTTAAGAAGTTGTTTATTCATTCGACATCTACTGAACAATTGTTGTCGCTGTCATTGTTACCTGCCATCAAGTCGGCCCCTAACTCCTTGCAACCCAAGGCACAAAGGACGGCTATGAGTCGGGGCCCACTCCGCAGCACTTAAAACAACAACAGCAGTATTTGACAAAGCTAGGTGCTAAGGAGTCCTAGGGTGGCGCTGTTGGTTAATGCGCCAGACTGCAAAACCGCTTGAACTGCAAGGTGGGTAGTTCAAGCTCACCATCTGCTCCTCAGAAACCCTATACAGGGTCGCTGTGGGTTGGAATCGACTCGACGGCACTTAACAACAACAACAAATGATACAAAAATGATTGAGCTGTGACTTCTGTCCTTAAACACAGGTGCATCTCATAAGAAAAATAGGAGACAAAAGCGAATAATACTGTATTCATATTAATCTACCGATTACCTTCTGTTTGTAAGTGCTGATGTTCTTATTCTTCACACATTGTCCTTCTCTGTAGAATGCCCGCCCCCCCATCTGACTACCTGGCTCACCAGGCCCCTTTGTCTTCATCTTTTCATCTTAATCCTACCCTTCCCACCTGGTTCTAGAGTGACACTCTGGATCCTCCACCCCACCATGCCCTTTTCTACCTTTATCCACGGCATCCTTAACCATCTGACCATTCATAATTTGTTGTTGGTGGTTGTTGTTAAGTACCGTGGAGTTGGTTCCGACTCATAGTGACCCTGCACAGGGTTTCCGAGGCTGTAAATCTTTACCCAAGCAGAATGCCTCATCTTTCTCCCGCGGAACTGCTGGTAGTTTCGAACTGCTGACCTTGAGGATGGCAGCTCGACTCATAACCACTATGCTACCAGAGCCCCTTAATTTGTATAATTTGCATATGTATTATTCCTCTAGTGGGTCACCCCATTCATACAAGCTCCATG
>NW_006408603.1:7590932-7593096 GCF_000296735.1 Chrysochloris asiatica
CTGAAGCTGTACATTTTTATGGGAGCAGAAAGCCTCATCTTTCTCCCACAGAGCGGCTGGTAGATTCGAAATGCTGACCTTGCATTTGACAGTTAATGAGTAACCCACTATAACACCAGGACTCCTTTCACATGCATGGTTGCTGTTATTACTTGTCCTCCATTGGAACATAACACTGACCAGTCCTGTGCCACCCTCACAATCACTGCTACACTTGAGCCCATTGCTGCCACTTTGTCAATCCATCTCAATGGGAGTCTTCCTCTTTTCCTCTACTTTACCAAGCATGATGTCCTTCTCCAGGGATTGGTCCCTCTAGAAAATATGTCTGAAATATGAAAGATGAAATCTCATATTCCTGGTTTCTAAGGAGCATTCTGATTGTACTTCTTCCAACATTACTTGTTCTTCTGGCAATCCACGGGATTTTCAATAATCTTCTCCAACAACATAAGTCAAAGATTCAATTCTTCTGTGGTCTTCCTTGTTCATTGTCTAACTTTCACATACATATGAGGCTATTGAAAATATCATGGATTGAGTCAGGTACACCTTAGTCCTCAAACTGATCTTTGCTCTTGAACACTTTAAAAGGGTCTTGTACAACAAATTTGTCTAACGCAATACGTTGTTGAATCTCCCGTGAGTGTTGACTGTGAACCCAAGCAAAATGAAGTCTTTGACAACTTCAATCTTTTCTCCAGTTACCATGATGTTATTTATTGATCTAGCGGTAAAGATTTTCATTTTCTTTACACTGAGGTGCAGTCCATACTGAAGGCTAGAGTCTTTGATCTTCATCAGTAAGTATTCTTCCCTTCCAGAAAGCAAGGTTGTATCATTTGCATATCACAGGCTGTTAATGAGTCTTCCTCCAACCCTGATGCCACCGTCTTCTTTATATAATTCAGTTTCTTGGATTATTTGCTCAACATACAGATTGAATATGTATGTATGCTTAAAGAATACAACCCTGGCGCACCATCTTTCCTGATTTTAAACCATCCAGTCTTCCTTTGTTCTATTTGAATGACTGCCTCTTACTTTACGTACCAGTTCCTTGTGAGCACAAGGAAGTTTCTGGATGTTCTTCTCAACATTATCAATGGCTTGTCATGATCCACACAATTGAAAGTCTTTGCATAGTCAATAAAGCACAAGTAAACATCTTTCTGGTAGTCTCTGCTTTCAGACAAGATCTACCCGACTTCTACAAGGATATCCCTAGTTCTACGACCTCTTCTGAATCCAACTTGAACCTCTGGAGGCTCCTTATCAATGTGCTGTCATAACCGTTCTTGAACTATCATCAGAAAAATTATACTTGCATGTGATATTAATAATATTGTCCAATGATTTCTGCATTCCATTGGGTAATCTTTCTTTGGAATGAGCACAAATTTGGATTTCTTTCAATTGGTTGATCAGGTAACTGCCTTCCAAATATCTTGGCATGGATAAGTGAGTGCCTCCAATGCTACATTAGTTTGTTTTAAGATTTCAGTTTGTATTCTGTCAATTCCTAGAGCCTTGTGTTTGCCAATGCCTTCATGCAGCTTGGACTACTTCCTTCAGTATCATTGGTTCTTGATCATGTATTACCTCTTGAAATTGATGGGCACCAACCCTGTCTCTTTAGTATAGTGACTCTGTGTTTTCCATCCATCTTCTTTTTGTGCTTTCTGCATTACTCAATATTTTGCCCTGGAATCCATCAATATCACAAGTCAAGGTTTGAATTGTTTCTTCAGTTCTTTCAGCTTGAGAAATGCTGAGCGTGTTCTTCCCTTTTAGTTTTCTAACTCCAGGTCTTTGCACATTTCATTGTAATACTTGACTATGTCTTCTCAAACTGCCCTTTGAAATTTTCCATTCAGCTCTTTCACTTCCTCATTTCTTTCAGTCATTTTAGCATCTGCACACTGGAGAACAAGCTCCAGAGTCTCCTGTGACATCCTTTTTGGTTTTTTCTTCCTTTCCTGTATTTTTAATGACCTACTACTTCCTCCTCTCCCCCACCCCCACCATCGTCTGTCAGTTTGTCGTACTGTGGTGGCTTGTGAGTTGCATAGATTCTGAAAGCTGTGACACCGATTTTTTTTTCTTCTCTTTTATCCCCTCCATGCATCATCAACTAACCAAAGGGTATACCCTGCAAGCCTGC
>NW_006408603.1:7593751-7597474 GCF_000296735.1 Chrysochloris asiatica
GCCACCACTATTTTAAATACCAGCAGGGTCACCCATGGTGGACAGGTTTCAGATGAGCTTCCAGATGAAGACAGACTAGGAAGAAGGAGTGATGAACTACTTCCGAATATTTAGTCACTGAAAACCTTATGAATAGCAGAGAAACGCTGTTAGATATAGCACCAGAAAATGAGCCCTTCAGGTTGGAAGTCACTCAAAATGTGACTGGAGAAGAGCTGCCTCTGCAAAGTAGAGTTGACTGTGATGACACGAATGGAGTAAAGCCCATGGGAGAAAAGCCCATGGGACCTTCGTTTGCTGATGGGACACAACTCAAAATGAAGAAAAATAGCTGTAAACATCTACTGAAAATCGGAACATGAAATGTACAAAGCATGAATCTGGGAAAATTAGAAGTTGTCAAAAGTGAAATGGAACACGTAAACAGCGATATCTTAGGCATTAGTGAGCTGAAAGGGACTGGTATTGGCCATTTTGAATCTGACAACCACATGGTTTACTATGCTGGAAATGACAAATTGAAGAGGAATGCTATTGCATTCATTGTCAAAAAAAACATATCCAGATAAGTTATGAGGTACAACGCTGTCTGTAATAGGATAATATCCATGTGCCTACAGGGAAGACCAGTTAATACCACTATTATTCAAATTTATGCATCAACCACTAAAGCCAGTGAGGATGAAATAGAAGAATTCTATCAACTTTTTCAATCTGAAATTGATCAAACATGCAATCAAGATGTATTGATCATTACTGGCGATTGGAATACAAAGGTTGAGATCAAAGAAGAAGGATCAGTAGTTGGAAAATATGGTCTTGGTGATAGAAATAATGCTGAAGAACACATGATAGAATTCTGCAAAATCAATGAGTTGTTCATTTCAAATATCTTCTTTAGGCAGCATAAGAGATGACTATACACATGGACCTCACCAGATGGAATACATAGAAATCACATTGACTACATCTGCGGAAAGAGACGATGGAAAAGTCAAAACAAGGCCAGGGACAGACTGTAGAACAGACCATCAATTGTTCATATGCAAATTCAAACTGAAGCTGAAGTGTTGAAGAGCAAAGATGTCAGCTTGAGGACTAAGGTGCACCTGACCCAAGCCATGGTATTTTCAATAACCTCATATGCATGCAAGACAGCTCTTGCATAGAAGAATTGATGCTTTTGAGTTATGGTGTTGGAAGAGAATATTGAAAGTGCCATGGGCTACCAAAAGAAGCAATAGATCTGTTTTGGAAGAAGTGCAGCCAGAGTGTTCCTTGGAGGCCAGGATGGCCAAACTTCATCTCTCATACTTCGGACATATTGTCAGGAGGGACCAGTCACTGGAGAAGGATATCATGTTTGGCAAGGTGGAGGGTCAGAGAAAAAGAGGAAGACCCTCCAACGAGATGGACTGGCCAACTGGCAGTATCGATGGACTCAAACGTGGCAACAGTAATGAGGTTGGCCTAGGATCGGGCAGTGTTTCGTTCTGCTGTGCATAATATCGCTATAAGTCAATATTGACTCGATGGCACCTAACAACAACAACTACTTTTTTCCCTGCATGATGTTCTTGCTGTCATCCCATAACTCTTCAGGTCTTCAGTCATTGGTGCCTAATGCATCAAATATGCTCTTGAGATTATCTCTAAATTCAGACCATCAAATGCTCATAAATTTCAGTCAGTTATGCCTTCGTTTTGGCTGATACTGATTTCCTCCTTGGTCCCTTCCCACAGATGTAGTCTATTTGATTCCTGTGTATTCCATCTCGTGAGTTCCATGTGTATAATCTCCTTTTACGTTGTTGTAAAAAGGTATTTACAATGAATAAGTCATTCATTTTACAAAATTCTATCATTCAATCTCCAGCATCATTTCTATCACCAAGACCATATTTTCTAACTACGGACCCTTCTTTTTTGCATTCCAATCACTAGTAGTTATCTATACATCTTGATTGCAAGCCTAATCAATTTCAGAAGAAGTTGGTAGAATTCTTCAATTTCATCCTTACTGGCTTTAGTGGTTTGTGCATAAATTAGAATAATAGTGGTATTAACTGGCTTTCCATGTAAGTGTATGGATATTATCCTATCACAGACAGCTTTATATACTTCAAGGCAGATCTTGAAATGTTCTTTTTGATGATGAATGTGGCACCATTCTTCTTCAATTTGTCATTTCCAGCTTAGTAAACCATATGATTGCTTGGTTCAAAATAGCCCATACCAGTCCATTTCAGCTCACTAATGCCTAGGATGTTGAACTTTATGAGTTCCATTTCATTTTTGACAACTTCCAGTTTTCTAAGATTCATGCTTAGTACATTTCCTGTTCCAATTATTAATGAACGGATGCTTACAGCTGTTTTTCCTCATTTTGAGTTTTGCCCAATCAACAGATGTAAGTCCCAAAAGTTTTACTTCATTCACATCACCATGGTCAGCTCTATTTTGAGGAGGTAGCTCTTCCCCAGTCATATTTTGAGTGACTTCCAAACTGAGAGACTCATCATCCAACAACTATATCTGACAATATTCTGGTGCTCTTCATAATGTTTCAATAGTCAATATTCTGGTACTATCTGACAATGTTTCACTGATATTCATAATGGATTCAGTGACTAAACATTCAGAAGTAGTCTGCCTTTCCTTCTTCCTGGTCTGTCTTCCTCTGGAAGCTCCACTGAAATCTGTTCACCATGGGTGGCCCTGCTGGAATTTAAAATACTGGTAGCATAGTTTCCAGCCTCAGGACAACATGAAAACCACCACAGTGGGACAAACTGTCAGTTGTTATTGTTGTTGTTAAGTGCATGTGATCACATGCAGTAGGTATTCAATAAACAGTTGTTAATGTTGTTTTGGGGGTGCCTTCAAATTACTTTTGACTCATGGTAACCCCCTGTGACATAGTAGGACTAGGCTGTGGTCCTTAAAGAAGTAAATCATCTGTGCCACCCAGGGACTCCCAATAACTATTTGTTGGTGAGTAAGGCATATGACAAGGAGCTCTGGTAGCATAGTGGTTACAAATCAGGCTGCAAACCTCAAGGTCAGCAGTTCTAATCTACTAGCTGTTCCACCAGAGAAAGATGAGGCTTTCTGCTCCCATAAAGATTTACAGCCTCGGAAACCCTGTACAGGGTCTCTATAAGTCGGAACCGATTCCACGGCACATAACAACAACAACAATTTTAATTAGCTTCAAGTAAATTGAGAGGCTGGGGTCAGTGAGTCCCCGTGGTCAGCGAATCCCTGTGGAAAATACTGCTTGCGTGAAGCCTGAGCTGCATGTAGAGGTCCCTCCTGATCTCAGGGAACCCACCTCTGTCAGGTAGCTTCTAGGGGCACCTGCTACAGTGAGCCTTTGTCCCTCACTTGCTTCCTCTTTGTCCATGACCTCGCTGCCTGCTTCATGCTGTCTGTGAGGTGGGTTTCCCTTAAATTTCTTGCTGCCTGGGGCTTCCTGACTTGGGGCAGTCTTGGTTTCAGTCTCCTGTCTGCTATAGGAAGAAACAAGCTTGCACAGCTCAGAAAACAATCCATCATTTTGTCATAACATTTCCATTTCAAAGACTTCCTCTGTGAGCTTCTCTCTGCCAGAAGCTTCCTCTCATTAGCATGTGAAGCACTGGCAGGGAAGCTGAGAGACTAGGGAGGGAGATAGGCTGGAAATGGGCTCCACAAAGATCAAAAAAGTAGAGGATGCTGGCG
>NW_006408603.1:7598144-7603744 GCF_000296735.1 Chrysochloris asiatica
AATGAAAGAACAAAGCAGACAGGAAAACAATTAGGCAGGTATGATATATGTACAACCTTGGAACAACAGGGCTCCGGGATACAGGAATTGAGACATGGTTGGAATTGGCAAAAGGGGGGAATAATGTTAAGATTCTTGGCTGTCTTTTGAATCTTAGTTTCCCCAGCATACCATTATAAAATAGACACTTGATGAGGAGAGAAAGGAATAGCCAGAAATATCACCATAGAAAGCTTGTAAGTCCATCTTCTGCCTATAACTGATTGGGATACTTAAAATGGGGCTACAACGTGCCCAGTGAAGGAGGCTTCCTGCGGAGCCTCTGCATTGCATAAGACCATAGGTAGAATTCTGAACCCCATCCAGAATCTTCTAAGGTGGGAAATTTCCACTTGAAAGAACAAGCAAACCAGCCTGAAGTGGCTATAACAAAAGATACTTCTTGAAAGAAAGACCAACAGAAAAAATACAAAATAATAAAGGCAGTCTAACTGATTACTACAAGAATAAGCAAGTTGCTCACCCAGGAGACATCAAGCCAAGTGGTCGGGTTCCCTCAGGGAAAACCCCTTTCCAAGACTAAAACTCAATGGGAATACACGCTCTGACTGGTGACCACGTTCATCACCGATAAAGGGAAGTGAGGGAAAAACAGCAATGAAGCTGCAAGCTAATGTTCAATAGACTCCTGTGAACCTGGGTGGAGACCTGGTTAGCCAGCAGTGTGGTAAGACCTGGGGACTCTTGGGCCCAGAGTCAGTGACATAGCCACAGAGGACTAGAGTGGAGAGTGAAGCATCCAGCTAATAAGAAGAGAGGGCATATGCATAAGAGCACCCACACTTGCAGATAATACCCACTTGACTTGGCTTCAATGACTGGATGATCAGAGCTCAACTAGAAGAAGAAAGAAGAGGAAAAAAAGAGTAATCTGATACAACTTAATGAACTTGACCTACACCTATGAATGCAATAGTCAAAAGAGGGAACGAATCTTTACAGCAAGGATATTCCCACCCCCTCCATACACAGAGTAGACAGGGATGGGCAACTTGGACATTGGCTACCCAAAATGGGAGAGGGGTGGTGCTACAAAGGCAAGAAGTGACTGGCTTATAAGCTTTCAAGAGGGAGCTTAGTTCCAGAGGGTTTGGATGAAGTTAGAATCTCCACTGGGTAGTATTCAATCTGTCTGGGTAGGACTGATGAAAGGAGATGGAGATAGGTCTGTTGTGATACAATAGTGAATAATTGTTATCAGGACTGATTGTGAGGGTTTGAAATGTAAAGGTAGATGTTTTGTAGCAAGGAGGGGAGTGATTAACATTGCAGTCTAGGAGTGGAGGTCCCTGGGACCATCAAGGGAGAAGATTGGAGAGTGGGACCCTACCCAGAGAAGCAGTGACGCCAGAGATGGAGGCAGAGATGATGACATAGAAAGATGGAGCAGCTGGGGACTCTAGACCCAGAGAGGGAGATGGGCTGTGTGCTGATGACCTGGGAGGTGGGGGTGGCAGGCTTGTAAGCTATACCCTTTGGATGGTTGATGATGCATGGAGGGGATTGTAACCATGGCAATGAAACAATATACAATAGGATGAATGTAAAGCTAATGTTCCCCCATGTAAACTATCACATAATTCACAATAAAACATTTTTTAAAAGGGGGCCTGGGGAGGCTCCAAGCCCTAGGCTTTTGCTGGGTCTCCTCAGGGGCATGAGGAGATGGCTGGGCATGTGTATATCTGTGTCTGTGTGTCTGTGTGTGTCTGAGTGTAAGTGTGTGTGTCCCTGTACATGCATACTCATATCTCTGTGACCTCATGTTTCTCAGCACTTATTTTTCATATCACCCTGCTAGACAGAAATCTGCTTGCTCAGTTCTATTCACCTGGCACTAAGGCCCCCAGAGACCCTTGACCAGCATCCAGTGTGTTTAGAACTCTGCTGAATGCTTAGGAGTCAGAGGTGAAAATCACCAGCACTGCCCATCAGGGACCTGGTCAGAGACCGGTGTGTAAGAAAATAACTACTGCACAATAAACACTATTGCAAAGATGACAGCTGACCCATTAAGAAAGCTGGAGACAGAGTCTGATAGTGTGGGGGTCCTTTCACAGGAGGTAGTTTAGAAGGATGAGGGGCAGTGTACAGGTTAGTGAAAGTGAAAGAAGGGGGAGTCCGCGTGAGCAAAGGTCCAGCAGTAAGCCCTGCAGGTGTGGTGCTGTGTGACAGAGCAAAAGGGCAAGTGGCAGCAAAACCTTGTTGAATGGAATGAATGGACCTCAAGTCTTCCCCAGATGCGTTCTCCCTGCCCAAAGCCTCATCCACAAACAAACTCACAAGTGTGGAGCTCAGCCCAGCAAAGGTCCCCTCCCATATCACTGCCCCTTGCTGGTCCCCAGGTTGGCCTCCTTGATAAACAACCAGCAGGTATAATGATGACCCCTTTCCTAGGCCTCTTCATTCATCACCCAAAGCTCCCCTACAGAGCACTGGGACTAGCTGCAGAGCCTGGTGAACCCCTTCACAGACCTTCAAACTCCGCAGGCAGCTACTCACACTTCTCTACCCTTCACAGTGTCCTCTCAACAACCAATGGGATGATCCACAGAAACAACAAAGGAATGAGGAGGGAGAAGATAAGGGGAGTGGGCCTGAACCTGTTTTGGGAATAGGCATTACTAAGATTGAATAAGACCATAAGCACTGGACTCTTAGCCAAAAGGTTGGTGGTTCAAATCACCAGTTCCTCCTGCAAAACCCTATACAAGGTTGCTATAAGTTGGAACAGACTCGATGGCACTTAACAACAACAAATTAACAGGGATCCTGACAGGAGACAGTGGCTATGCTAAGATCTGAGGCCAAAACTCCATTTTGAATCAAAAGCCACTTCTGCACTAAGAATGTAACCTGTCATTTCTTAACTCTCAATGTAACCTGAGAAAATCACTTAGCAAACAGAAGAAAGTGATTTTGTTTGGTTAAGGGTTGTGTTTGCTTAAGAATACACCCAGCTCAGAAAACTAGGTTCAAAACAATTCTCAGAACAGATGCTTAACAAGATAGATTACTCAATAAGCAATTTCACATGAATTTTGCTCTTTGTTGTGGTGGTGAAAAAACATGAGAAACCATTCATTATAGAGTAATAAATAAGCACAAATAATTCTGTGCTTATCTTGATTACTAGATACTACATACTTGTCCAAACAAAACCCAAAGCTCAATGCCATCTAGTCAATTCTGACTCCTAGGGACCCTATAGCACTGCTATAGCACTGGGGCTTCCTAGACAGTAAATCTTTTTTTTTTTTTTTTAAGTTTTTATTGTGATTTGAGTGATAATTTACATGGGAGTACATCAGTTTTACACTCATCATTTCATTGCAATGATTATAATCCCCTCCGTGCATCATCATTCAACAGTATTTGCTTCTACTCCCTCTGATTTTGTTTTGTTTTGGGTTTTATTTGGGGGGGGGGGGTAAAACAAAAACATTCAGGAATATATAATCATTTAAACAACCAAAGGGCACATTCTACAAGCCTGCCTCCTGGCCACCAGCACACAGCTTTTCTCTTTTCATGCTTCTAGAACCCTCAGATGCTCTATTTCTCCATGTCATCATCTCTGCCTCCATCTCTGGTGTCACTGTTTCTCTGGATAAGGTCCCACATTCCACTCATGCTCTTCACCTTGATGGTCCTAAGGTCCTCTGTTCCTGGACTATAAGATGAACTATGCCCCTGTTTTTGTTACAGAGCTTCTACCTTTACAGTTGTGATAGTTGCAGTTCATCATGATAACAATTACTCATGATTGAAACATAAGAATCGTATCCCCCATCTCTTTTCATCAGACCCAACTAGACAAGACAAAAACTATTCGGAGGGGACTCTACCTTCTCCCATACACTCTTAAACTAAACTCCCTTTTGAAAACATGTAAGCTAGTCACTTGATGCCTTTATCATCCTCTTATTTTAGGTAGCCAATTAAACTGTAAATGTTTACAGGAATAGACAGCCTCATCTTTCTCCTGCAGAGCAGCTGGTGAGATTGAACTACTGACCTTCTGCTTTTCAGCCCAACACTTAACCATCTGTGACACCAAGGCTCTTTTCCATCCCAGTCAGGGACCATCAATTTGGGAAGAGGGTTTGACTCTGTAAGAAGATGGTATGGGATTGGGAGAGAGACAGATGCCAGCCATGTCTAGAAGCAGAATCTTTGATGTAGTGAAAATAATTACCTTACTTACTAGGTAACTTAACATTGCTTCTTCTTGTTGTCGGTTCTGATTCAAAGCAACACTATAGGGTTTCCAAGAAGCAGCTGATGAGTTCGAACTTCCAACCTTGTGGTTCAAACTGAACTTGTAGTCCAGTACTTTATCCCACAGCACCACACCTGGACTCCATATAACATTGCTTGTTGTTGTTGTTGTTAAGTGCCGTCGAGTCAGTTTCGACCCATAGTGACCCTGAACAGGGTTTCCGAGGCTGTAAATCTTTACGGGAGCAGATCGCCTCATCTTTCTCCCGCGGAGCAGCTGGTAGTTTCGAACTGCTGACCTTGTGGGTCGCAGCCTGATTCGTAACCACTACACTACCAGAGCTCCTAGTCAAGATAAAATTTATAATTACATATGTCCTCCCTATAGTCACCCAGAGAGGATTTCATGATTGTTTTGAGGCTAGATGCACTCAATTTAATCATTATTTTGTTACTTTAAAAAACAAACTTAGAAATGTATGCAGATTTCCTACCAATTAGATGTACACTCAACTAATTTTGTAACCATTAACTAAATGTTAATCAATCACTGAATTTTTATTGACATTTCTTGTGTTTTCTCATACAAACTCCCTGAACTGTCTGCTCCTCAGATCCCTTGATTCAGAATTCTCTGGAAAGTTGATTCCCCATTCTCACAAATTGCTTTGCCTCTGCATAGAAAATAGGTATCTTGTCTGTCAGTTTGTTATACTGTAGTGACTTGCTAGTTGTTGTGATTCTGGAAGCTATGCCACCAGTATTTTAAATACCAGCAGGGTCACCCATGATGGACAGGTTTCAGATGAGCTTCCAGACGAAGACAGATAAGGAAAAGGGAGTAATGAACTAACCTTCTGAAAATTTAGTCACTGAAAACTTTTTGAATAGCAGAGAAACACTGTCAAATATAGTGCCGGAAAATGAGTCACTCAGCTTGGAAGGCAATCAAAACGCGACTGGGGACGAGTTGACTCCTCAAAGTAGATTTGACCATTATGACATGAATGGAATAAAGCCTGTGGGAGTAAAGCCATTGGGACCTTCATTTGCTGATGGGGCACAAATCAAAATGAAGAGAAAAAGTTGCAGAAATTCATTAACAATCGGAACATGGAATGTACCAAGTATGAATCTCAGAAAATTGGAAATTGTCAAAAATGAAATACAACACATAAACAGCGATATCTTGGGCATTATTAGTGAGCTGAAATGGACTGGTATTGGCCATTTTGAATCTGACAACCACATAGTTTACTATGCTGAGAATGACAAATTGAAGAGGAATGGTGTTGCATTCATTGTCAAAAAGAACATAT
>NW_006408603.1:7604986-7644986 GCF_000296735.1 Chrysochloris asiatica
AATGCAACACCATTCCTCTTCAATTTGTCATTCCCAGCATAGTAAACCATGTGGTTGTCAGATTCAAAATGGCCAATACCAGTCCATTTCAGCTCACTAAGGCCTAAGATATCAATATTTATGTGTTCCATTTCATTTTTGACAATTTCCAATTTTCTGAGATTCATACTTGGTACATTCCATGTTTCAATTATTAATGGATGTTTACAGCAGTTTCTCTTCATTTTGAGTTGTGCCCCATCAGCAAATGAAGTTCTCAAGGATTTACTCCCACAGACTTTACTTCATTTACATCATCATGGTCAACTCACTTTGAGGAGTCAGCTCTTCCCCAGTTGTATTTTGAGTGCCTTCCAAGTGGAGGGGCTCATTTTCCAGCACTATATCTGGTAGTGTTTCTCTATTATTCATAAGGTTTTCAGTGACTAGATATTTGAAAGTGGTTCATCACTCCTTCTTCCTAGTCTGTCTTCATCTGGAAGCTCATCTGAAACCTGTCCGCCATGGGTGACTCTACTGGTATTTAAAATACTGGTGGCATAGCTTCCAGAATCACAATGACTCACAAGCCACGACAGTATGACAAACTGACAGACATGTGGTGGATTCAACCTCTATGCTGAGATAATAATCTGAGAAGATATGAAGAAAAATGTGACATCAGGATTGGAGGAAGACTCATTAACAACCTGCAATATGCAGATGATACAACATTTGTTGCTGAAAGGGAAGAGGACTTAAAATATTTACTGATGAAGCTCAAAGAGCACAGCCTTTGGTGTGGAATGCATCTCAATGTAAAGAAAACAAAAATCCTCACCACTGGACCAATAAACAACATTCTTATCAATGGAGAAAAAAACTGAAATGGTCAAGGACTTCATTCTTCTTGGATCAACTATCAACACTCATTGAAGCAGCTGTCAAGAAATCAAAGGACGTATTGCATTAGGCAAATCTTAAGGACTAAGGTATGCCTCACCCAAGCCATGCTATTTTCAATAACCTCATATGCATGCAAAATCTGGACAGTGAATAAGAAAGACCATAGAAGAATTGATGCATTTGAGTTGTGGTGTTGGAGGAGAATATTGAAAATGCCATCGACTTCCAAAAGGACCAACAGATCCATGTTGGAAGAAGTGCAGCCAGAGTACTCCTTGGAGGTCAGGATGGCCAAACTTCGTCTCTCATACTTCAGACATATTGTCAGAAGGGACCAGTAGCTGGAGAAAGATATCATGTTTGGTAAGGTGGAGGGTCAGAAAAAAAGAAGAAGACCCCCAAAGACATGGATTGGCAAAGTGGCAGCATCAATGGGCTCAAGCATGGCAACGATTGTGAGGTTGGCGTAGGACCGGGCAGTGTTTCATTCTGTTGTACATAGGGTCACTATGAGTCAGTACTGACTCTATGGCACCTATCAATAATAACTGCATAAAAACTCTTTGCTTTCAGTTTCAACCAGACTCTACCACATTTTGCTCAACAAGAAAATCCGAAAGGAAACGGTATATCTTGAGACCCTCACTGGTTGAATGGGCCATTCATTCGTTCAACAATACTTGATGGAGGCATTGCATGAGTGCAGAATCCAAGATGTGAGAATGAGAAGGGCACACATATAGCGTCTGTCCTCAGGAACCCACAGTCAGTGAGAAGCCAGACCAAGAAATAAATGTCATAGTATCAAAGCCCAAATCTAAGAACCTATTTCAGAGGGAGATGTATGGCCTCTCTTTCTAGTCTGTCTTAGTGTGGAAGTTCTGTTAAAACCTCTACAAGCAAGCCTCCACTGACAAACAGTGGAAGCCACACATAAGGCTCACTGGTAGGGAATCTAACTTGGGTGCCTGGTATAGAAAGCAAGAATTTTGCCACAATTGATTGTGGGGATGGCTCAGGACAGGGCAGAGTTTTGTTTCATTGAGAAAGGGTCATCATAAGTAGGGGTCAACTCAACAGTACCTAACAACTACAGCATGCTACGTAGAGTGTTGGGTACCCAGACTGGTCAGGAGTATCCTGAAGAGATTTGAACTGAGTTACACGTTTTGTTTGTTTTGTTTTAAATTTTTATTGTGAACTGAGTGATAGTTTACATGGAAGACTATCAGCTTTACACCATTGTTTCATTGCAATGATTACTGAGTTGAGCTTTGAGGATGATTAACTATTAGTCAGAAAAAAAGGTTGGGGTGTGGAGAACAGCCCAGGCAGACCACTCTCTGTAACTAGAAGTCTCAGGAACAGAATACAGAGTTGCAGGAACCCTCTGACTCCTCCCATTTGTCCAAGAGGGAGGCATTATTTATACCAGCCTCAGGTATCTTCCCTACACTCCTAGGCGTGTTGTTGTTGTTGTTAAGTGCCGTCGAGTCAGTGCCTACTCATAGAGACTCTGTATAGGGTTTCCAAGAAGTGACTGGTAAGTTTGAATGGCCACTTTGTAGTTCAAACAGACCCTGTGGTCCAGAACATTATCCCACAGTGCCATACCGGGACTCCACACTTCTTAGGCTTGGTGGGTTTAAATGGGGGTGCAGAGAGGACTGAGGCAGGAGGTGGGGTCATTTGATTGATATAGAAAGTCACCATATTTAGGCTTTCTATATTAACTCCAGTTGAGGTTTGGATGTTTAAAAATACAGTTTGTTAGATGTAAAGCATTGAAATATAACACAATTTTTGTTAAGTCTATTTGCCTTTTTTTGTTTTTAATCTACCAGAAGCCTAAAAATAATGAAAGTGGCCCAATTCTGTCTCATTCTTGGCAAATAGGTGGTATCAGTCTTAAATAAGGAAAGTGAGGTGGAGAGAAGTCACCCAAAGCCAAAACATTTCTCAGCATTGGGCTTTCCACCTAGAACCAGAGCATCTCAAGCACCCACTGCTGTCCTGCGCTCTGTCCTTGAAGCCCCTGAAAGTTGTCCCACATTCTCTGCCCAGCCCACCCCAGGCTCCCCAGCTCCCCTGGGAATGTACCTGCAAATCTCTCCACTGCCCCTCCCCCAGCCCACCTGCTCCTTCTTTGTTCGAGGGGTCCACTGCCTGTGCCAGGGGTCCACTGCCTGTGCCCCTCATCTTGTTTGTCCTTGAGCTGTTGTCATCGAATTGGTTCTGACTCATAACAACACTATAGAGGGTTTCCAAGGAGCAGCTGGTAGGTTTGAATCGCTGACCTTGCGGTTAGTAGTTCACAGTGCTTAGTGCTTACCCTATAGTGCCACACCAGGACCCCTTGTCCTGGGGACAGTTGAGAAAGACTCCAGGGATCCTACCCAGGAGGATCCCCACATAAGCCTGTCAACAAGATCCCACCTATATAGAGTTCCAACTGGGAGAAAGAAGTCTGACCCCTGACTCTTAAATGTCACTGCAAACCTATAGCTTCTGGCTCTGGGAGGCAGACCACACCACTGCCCTGCTCCTCAGGCTGATGGTAGTGATCAATCCAGTGGAGAGGCTAGATAGTAAGATGTGGGGGGCACTAGATACTAATATTGGGGGTGAGGAGAAGCTAGATAGTAAGGTAGTCCCCCTTCCCTTCCCAAGGCCTTCAGAGAGGAGGGGAGGAGTGGAGAACAGGACAGGCTGACTGTTTAGTCCACATAAATCTGATCTATCATTTGTCCTCCATTAGGAAAAACACTGGGTATAAAGAAAGAGGAGGTCCACAGAAACTAACATGTACAGTGCCCAGCTATGGACTGAACAGAAAGCCTTAACAAAGATGACTCCCAGATTTTGCAAAGAAGCTTGTTTACTGTTCCCAAGGTAGTAGAGGCCTCAAAATTACACAGCTTAGGTACACCTGAGCCCCCCTGTTGTGACACTGTGATAATTGTGTTTCCCATGTGGCTTCTCTCCAGGAAGAGCATTTGTGTATCTGTGGACGTGACCATTGTCCACTGGACAATTGTAGTCCTCATTGGAATCCCAGCACCAGCATCTGCCTGGACCATCAGCCACTGAGAACCAGGCTAACCTGAGCCAGCCCTAAGCCTCAAGCCACTCTCTGAGTTCTGACAAATCAGGTTTTGAGCCTCTAAGACTGAAGATGGGACCCAAGATTGTGATTCTTCTCTGCAATGAATGGTAGCTTTACAGATGTTCCCAATATATTCCATCACCTGTCTTCGTCAATGGCAACACAATCTTTTGCTTAATAAACAGGACCTTTGTCTCCATGGGTCAGACATTCTTTTCTCAGTCCCATACCACCAAAATCTTGCCTCCCATCCCGAGCACAAGCAAGCCTTGGCCTGCAAAGATCTTAAATAGGAGGAGAAATAGGCAAGACACATTCTGAGCTTGAAATGAAAGTCTCCATTCATCAATTAGGTCCTCAGTCCATCCAGATTAATATGGTCCCAGCATTGCCCCGTATATCATTCAGCAATCACAGCCCACCCACACAATGGTTCAGGGTGTTGTTCTAATAAGGACAAGGGAAACCACACTTTGCAGAGACCAGTGTTTATTGAGAACCATCTGCCTAAAGCCCTGATGAGATGTGTGTGTGTGTGTGTGTGTGTGTGTGTGCATGCATGTGTGTGTGTTTGGGGCCGCATGGTCCCTGAACAGTGATGCAATCAGATAGCCTTGGCCAGCCCCACTCGGTTGTTAGCCCTGTCGAAGACACTGTAAAACTCTCGGATGAAGACATCCCCCAGGATCCATTGCTGTGAGCCATTGTCCCCCTGGAAGCCACTGGTACAGGAACTCTGGTCCTGGGAAAGGATACATGAGGTGAGGTACATCCAAGTATTTCCCAACTCATCCACCGTTCTCATCTATTATTTCAGTGGAAATCGCCTTTTGAGAGAAGCACTTAATCCTTTTGCTCAAAAGATAAAGATAATGAGATTCCAAAAAATAGTGACAGGATTGCGCAGTGGGGTCCTGGATATTGGAGACTCAGTGCTCTGCCCTGAAACCTATCTTTTCCAGCCCCTTGCCCTCCTGCTCTCAGAACTACTGCCCACATAAGCAGTAAGAGCTGGTCAGAGGACTGAGGCAGGCTGGCCTGCTAATTTGGGGTGCTCAGGATTAGATCAAAGTTGGGACCAGTGGGCCAGGGGAGAAGGAGGACTGAGTGTCCACAAGGAAACCCTGGGTAGAGCTCTAGGTTTCTGGTCTCAGAAGCTCAAATGGTAGTAGAGGGTGGTTTACACAGTGGTTTCTGGTCTTTACCTTTCCCACATTCCCTCCTTGCTCCCATTCATGTTCTGTCCTTACTATTAGAATGAGACTATAGGAACCACACATGAGGCCCAAGGACAGTATGGCCTCAATCAGAAAGATCAGTTGATCTGAATGTCTCTGCATTTTCCATTAGTCTATGCCACTTCCTGATCTCCGGTTTCCCTGATTCCTCCCAGGAGACTCATACCTGGTTGGTGTAGGCGGAAGGTGGCAGAGGGTACTGTCTGCCTTGGATCTCAAAGACAACAGTGGGCATGCTGCTCAGGCTCCCGCAGTTGATATCATACTAAGGAGACAAAGGAAATTCCTCTTAGAATGGAAAATGGGATGTGATCTGATGAGAAATACTGAAGGCAAGAGAAACAGCCCAGGGCAGGACGCCCTTCTTCTGCAGGATGTGAGCACAGGGATTGAGGGGAAAGCTGTCCTGCCTGCTCAGGGATGTTCTCAGGCCAAGGCTGGATGGAGACATGATCCTCACACAAGGAGGACTAACCATCAGCCAACTCAGGGTCAGAGTTTAGCAGGAGACCAATGGGCTGCCTCAGTAGCACCCTCTCCAGGCCTGGTTAGAGATTGCAAGGACACTAGAGACCACTTAGTTGTAAGGACTCCTGGGTGGAGGAGGAACAATGGGGCACAGTATCGGTCACAGGGAAAAGAGGGAGATCAGGGGACCAATTGCAGCTGCTACATGAAACATGACAGCCCCAATAAGAACAATGGGCCAGAGTCAGAGGCCATCCTGAGGACTTCCGAGGAACCCTGTCTCCCTCTGGAAATGGGTTCCAACACCATGTCTCTTTACCAAAGGGACCTCCACTAGAAGGGGTCTGGGGAGGCAGCGGGGAACCTGGCCTCACCTCGCCATACTGGCCTTGTGTGGCTCCAATGGCCTTCTGGATGTTGAGGATGTCACTGCCAGGCCCAACCAGCAGGGAGGTACCCGTGTCCAGGATAGCCTGACAGCCACCATCACAGGCCACTACCACGCCATCAACAGTGATGCTGC
Organism: Chrysochloris asiatica; assembly: GCF_000296735.1. Lineage (NCBI taxonomy): Eukaryota > Metazoa > Chordata > Mammalia > Afrosoricida > Chrysochloridae > Chrysochloris > Chrysochloris asiatica. The sequence goes on from NW_006408603.1 coordinate 7,611,207, forward strand.
AGAGGGAAACAAGACCACCTTGAGGTGTGTCCAGCACCCAGCGTCCCTCTCTGGGTGCTTCCCACCCTGGATCCCTTTCCTGGGGCCCCTGTACCTTCCTGAGCTCAGAGAAAAGACCGAAAGCTATTTTTTTCCCAACTCAAAAGCTATATGGAGACCATCTCTCCTTCTATGGTCAAACTTGAATAAATAAATTCCTGTGCTTTAAAAGGACTGGGAGTAGACTTGTTACCTGAAGATCTGGTTTCAAATGTTCCCTCTGCTATTTCCTTGCTGCATGTCTCAGACAAGTTACCTAGCAGTTCTCCACTCATGACTTCCTCAAGCAACAGCTTCCTCAGGAAAGAGAGGATCATCAGGCTCAAACTCAACATTAGCAAGTTATAAATGGAGGGCTAAGAATGGTACCCACCGCAAAATGTTTTGTGCTTAGCTGCCATCTAGCCAGCCCTGGCTCATGGCCACCCCATGGACAATAACTTAGACTGTTATAACCCATAGGATTTTCACTGGTTGCTTTTCAGATGTAGTTCACCAGGTCTTTCTTCTTAGCCTGTCTTAGTGTGGGAGATCTACTGAAACCTGTTTGGCGTTATATGGACACATGGCACACTGGCTGAGAATTGACTCTTGACCTCCTGTATGGAAAATGAGGATTCTATCAAGGGACAGCTGTCCAGACTTCTGTTATCACTTAGCAGAATGCCTAGCAGGTAGTAAGTGTTCAACAAATGCATAGGAGACTGTGTTAGCAGCGCCGCTGACAAAAGGTACTTAATCTTGGAAGCATCTGATTCAAACTCTGACTTTGTGGCCTTCTGAGTTACTGGGCTGCAGTTGTCTTGGCCCCCAGACCCCTGGATCACTCAAGTCACACCCACCTGTCAACAGTGAACTGCCAGTACTCTTGCACGGTCACGGGCACCCAGTGCAGGGATCCTGTGTAGTATGATGAGTCGATAGCCCCTAGTGTGAGCATGCTCCCCTGACCATTCCTGAAACCAAGGAAAGGCCAGTATAACTTGCACACCGGTTCTGTGAGGGGTGCCCAGCCCACACTGGGGCAGACGAGACCTGGCCCCTCCTTCCCCCAAGAAGCCTCCCCGTGTTCCTTCTTAGCCTGGACTGAGCACACTTTTCTGCCCTTTGCTCGGCAGCCCCCAGACCCAAGCAGTGCCTGGAAACCAGCTTTCATTTGAAACATAGCAAGGGTTGGGGAGAGCCTCAGGCACCAAGCCTCCTCAGAAGCCTCACATGGGAGTGTGAGGTGGGGTCTGTCAGGCAGCTGCCCATGTGAGAGAGGTCACAGGTCATAGGACTCAGCCAGACTCTGCCTCAGTCACCCTCAGTGTTCGGTTGGCTCCCTGGGCCCCTGCCATCCACAGTCTGTCCCCCAGCTTTAAAACACACTGTCCCTCTGTCCCACCTAGGAGACTCCCACCTGTTCCCCCTTCTACACACTTACCTTCTCTTTTCTTAATAAGCCTTCACTACACCCAGGCTTCCCTGTAGCACCCTTATCAACTGCTGAAGTACAATTGTGTGTGTCATTAGGTATTGTCTGTTTCCCCTACTAAAGTGTCAACTCCCAGTTTGTCTTGTTTACTGCCACATCCCCACCTCCTGGCTCAGCCCCTGCACATAGTAAGAACCCAGTAAATACCTACTGAATGAGTGAATAACGGATCAATGCAAAATGTACCCCTTGCCAGGGTTCCCCTGGGCTCGGCTACCCAACCCCTTCACCTAAGGGTGGTCCCTTTCTTTCTGTCCTGTCACCTCCCCTCTCGTTGATCTGTGCCTTATCATCAGGGAGCAGGAAGGGTAGGCTAGGGAACACTGAACTGAGAGTGACCATCCCTCTTTGGGTCTGTTGTCCCCATAGTGAAAGGAGAAGTTTAACTCCATCAGCATCAACTCTAAATGTCAGTGAATTTCAACAAAGAGATCCTGTCACTGTAGGGAAAAATAAGTGAAAAGTCCCCACACAGGGCTGAGGACAGACTTGCTGTTTTTCAGGCCACAGTGTCTAATTTTGACCCACTGAATTCTGTTAACATAAATAACTGCATTGGGGTCATTTGATAAGAGGTTGGATGTATCTTTTCAGTCTTCCTGGAAACAGGAGTTTGTTTGGATATTGGTGACTACTCTTGAGTTATAAAGTATCCTCAAGGAGTGGACACTGCCCATAGCCAATTATCCTTCTCAGGCTGTCGAAGTCTGGCCCCAGCTGGGAGCAGCTCCTTACCTACTCATGTAAACTGAAAACAGGTCCTGGGCCACCAGCTGTTTGTTCATCATGTTGTCAAACACGGGCACGGAGTACTCAGAGGCAAGAGAGGGATAGGCCAGACCCAGGATTCCATCAAACTCAGAGTAGGTGAAGACATCACCAGGCTCCTGGGTGCTCAGACCCACAGTCTGGTGGGAGTCCACAATGTCAGAGACCTGTAACAGAACGCATGGTGACCTCCACCTGCCACTGGAGAGAGAAAGCTCCTGGGAGTGAGAGCAGCAGAGGTAGCAGCAAGAGTGCCTGTTAGGAGGCTACCTAGGTGAGAAATAGTGGAGGCTTGAACAAAGATGCACGGCAGACTCTCCATCTGTGAAGGTTGTGAAAGAAAGCCAACAGGATTTGTGGATGATGGGGTTAGGGCTGTGAATGGTTAAGCAAATAATGAACTGCTAATGAGTGCAATTCATCTTTACCGCAGCTGCCTCTGAGGTCAGTACCACTACTTCTAGTTTATGGATAAGGAAACCGAGGCTTGCTCAAAGTCATATACCTTGATATAGAGGTCAGGATCAAGCTCAGCTATGTTTGCCCCCAGAGTCCTGCTCCTGACCACAGTGCTCAATGTGCCCTTTCGGGTCAGCACCAAGTAGCTCCTCCTCTGGACAGGGTAGCTCCTGGTAAGGGGGGCAGAGGGGGGCGTGGCAGGGACTGGGAACATGAGGTCAGCTGTCTCCACAGTCTATTCACAGAGCCCATTTCCCTGTGGCTCTCCTTACAGACTTTCTCCTCTTCTCTGACCTGGATTCCCCTCCTGTCATTTCAGCTACACCCCAGGCTAAGCCTCCTGGATTTCTTCATCCCCTCACCCCACCACCACTACACATACCTAGAAGCTTTTCTGCCAAAAACAGGGGGCTGGGTTGGGTCTTCCTGTGCAGTTCCCACACTGGTCCCTACCATAGCCACCCCTGCTTAGTTCAGCCAATGAGTAGAGGGCAGGGTCCCCGTGAGGTCGAATCAGGTTGACAGCTTCCTGACATGCTACATCCCACACTTCCACATGAGACTTGGGATGGGGTGGGGGACTGAGTCCTAAGGATATCCCCCATCATCTGCCCAAGGCGAACGTGTGAAAGCAACCAGGGTTGACCATGGCTGTGGCCACTAGGCACAGGGCCAGCTCTTCAGTGAGGTGGTAGGGTTTTCTATGTCCCCAAATCAGCAAAAAGGAAAGCAAAGAGCTTCAGACAGCAAAAGAAGTAGAACACCCAGGCAGGGGAATGAGTATTTCAGAGCCCTATGGACTAGGTCTGCTCAGTAAGTAGCTCTGGGGCCTAAGTTGGATGGGTATCTGCCCAGCCAAGAGAAGAGGGTGTGGAGAAGGCTGTCAACAAGGAAGGTTCTGTCCTTCTGGGCTCAAAACAGAAGAGACTTCAGACCCAAGGAAGGTCAAGGTGAAAAGCATGATGAGAACTGCTCAATTTCTAACCTTTGATGGTGGATGGGGAAGGAAAATAGGAAACCATATCTATTAGGCATTATTGTGTCCACCAAAGCACTGGGTGTTGCAGACACAAAAACCAGACAGGAGAAAGGGCAATGCTCCCTGTTCTGGGGGGCAGAGGTGCTTTTTAATGTGAAGAAGATGCCATCTGTGGCACATAAATAGAGAGCACTGCCCAGAGAATCCAAACCTAGCTCTGACCCTCAGCTCCTCGGGTACCAGCTGTGGGACTTCACACAATTTAGCAACTCATCTGGGCCTCAGTTTCCTCATCTGAATTACAGGGTATAAAAATAACTCCCTCAAATAGCTGTTCAGCTTAACATGAGTAGGGATTCAGAATTCTGAACTAACTGTAGTATGGGAGACAAGAAGGAAAAGAAAGGTAGACAAATTTAAAATAATAAGGAATGGGATGATGGGATTCTAGCTATGGGGAGGCCTGTCAGGGGGTGCCTCTGGGAGCTGTCCTCCAGCTAAAGCCCTCTCAGAATCCAGACCACCAAGCCACCCAGAGTGGGCAGGACCCTCAGGGTTCTTCAGCACCAGCTCAAGGTTGGTGTCCATGGTGGGAAAGCAGCTGGTGGAAGTGGAGGGGTGAGCACTGGCAGTCCCAAAGCCCCACTTACGGTGACAGTGTCGTAGCCCAGAAAGCCCTGCATGCTGCCCGTGCCATACTGGATGCTCAGGGACTGGCCCATGTTCTGGAAGGTGGAGGACTTGGATGGGTTAAAGCGTTGGTGGTTTTCTGAAACACAGAGCCAGGGTTAGTGGGGACCCTGGAGGAATCTTCTCACACCTTGGCAGTGCCAGCCTGAAACAATCACCAGACCTGTGTGACCATTTGTCTAAATGCTGGCCACCTGGGGAAACAAGCAGCCCATTTTCTCTATAGCCTCCTCTCTAAAGAAAGCTTTCCTTTGCTCCTCAACTCACCTCCCAGACTCCCAGGGCTAGCAGTGTAGCTGGTTTAAAAAAAGTGGAAGAATAAGGGGCTGAGTAAGAGAGAGAGAGGAGAAAGGGGAAAGCAAACAAAGGTAGGAAGGGCAAGAATGAAGGAGGGAGGAAGAGTTCCATAGACATTGTACTCTTACTAAATGATTGTAGGCAAATCCCTTTTCCTCTCTGAACTTTGATTTTCTCATCTGTAAAATGGGGCCCAAAAGATTACAGGCCTCCCAGGGATTACGGAGGGGAAAAAATTATATATAAATATACGGAGTCCAAGTGTGGCACTGTAGGATAAGCACTAGACTACTAGCCTCAAGGTTGGAGGTTCAAACCCACCAGGTGCTTCCCAGAAACTGTATACAGGGTCACTATGAGTTGGGACACCACGGTACTTAACAACTATGTAAATATTTATAAATAAATTATATTCTATGAATAAAAATTATTATATTGTTGTTAAGCACCATGCAGTCAACTCCAACTCACAGCAAGCTTGTATGAGCTAGAATTGCCAACCTTGCAATTAGTAGTTCAGTGCTTATCCTACAGCATATTATATATATATACACATGCATACACAGATATATGTAAAATAAATAAAGTCAGTGGTTCAAGTTCACCAGCTATTCCTCAGAAACCCTATATAGGGTTGGACTCTAGACAGGTGGGAACTGACTCAATGGCACATAACAACAAAAACATATACATAATGCTTACTCATCATTAGAAGTATATGACAGTAATAAACTCCCAGCACCCACTGGTACATCATAGCCCCATTTCATAGAAGAGAAAACTGAGGACCTAAGAGGGCAAGCAGCTTGCCGAGGTTCCCTAATTTCCAGAAGGAACGCTATACATTAGATCATGATTTGCAGTCCCAGAGGGAGAGATGGGACACACCAAAGCTGGGATATCAAAGCACACTCTCCTTCCACACCATGTTTCCCCAGGTGTGGTCCTAGGGTGTGAGCCTGGGCTGGAGGGGAGAGGAGGGAAGTCACTCACGGCAGGCATCGCTGTTGCAGTAGACTGAGGGCACCCAGAGGTCAGAGGAGCCTGTATCAAAGACCACAGTGAACTCCTGGGGTGGGGTCCCGATGGTGATCTTTCCAAAGTACTGACACTGTGAACAGACAGCACCGGGTCAGAGGCATGGCTAGGAAGTGAGTGTTGATGCTTGGCACAGAGCTTGTTCAGGTTTGTAGACCCTGTGCTTTCTATCCAGAAAGGTCAAGGGGCCAAGACATAAAGAAGACCCTTAGGGAGGGTTTCTCATCCCCAGGTGGCATGCTGGGCTTTCACTCCACAAGTCCTCTGGTCACTGCTGGAATCACCCTCAGAAGTGTACATCAGACCAATTTTTAAGCCTTGCCTGAACCAACCTTGCCAGGGTTGAAAAGCAGCTGGGCACAGAGAAGGGGCATCCACTAGGCCGGAGTCCCAGGTCCCAACCAGAGCGGTCCCTACCCATACCTGCCTCCTTGCTAGTCCACCCCAGGTGTCAAAGCTAAAACTGGGATGGGGTAAAGATGACCTAGATAAGGAAATGAGAGCACAGAAGAGGAAACAAAAAAAAAGGCAGGTTGTATACTGCCAATAGTGACAGATGAGAGAGAGAGAATCTCCAGAAAGAAACAGGGCACCACGGAGGTTCCTGCCTGAGTCGTGGGTGGGAGGCAGAAGATAGCAGCCATGTAACCAACATCTGCAGAATGTCAGATGGCTTCCTCTAGGCTGTGGAAGGCAGGCAGGAGGTTGGGTCTGAGAGCAGATGGTGTATGCCCAAGTGAAGTATGCAAGAAGGCTGTCTGAGCTCAGACCTTCCAGCCATGGCATTTGGCACTTTGAAGGCATAGGTATTGCTCTTAAAGCCTATTGGGTTGGCTGGCCCATTGTGGACCCTTATGGAGGGCAGGAGATGACTTCCACACCTCACAGGGCACCATGATTCCTGAAGGAAGGAGGCTGGGCTGAGGGATAGGGCCTATCTCTCTGAGAATCCATTCCCCAAAGACTGGCAGAAGAGCCACTTACATCCAAGTAGTTGGTCAGGGGCTCATTGGCCACCTCACTGAACGTGGAGTATTTCCTGCCGATTGAATAATGGTGTTTCTTCAGAAATTCCTCCAAAAGCCCATTCTCCTTCAAAGCTTGTCGCATAGTCTTCCCCTTGTGCAGGGGGATCCTGAGGAGTAGGGAAAGATGAATGATGAGCCACCCAGTCACTCAGATCTGCCTCTGGACTCTAAACTACTCACTAGAACTGACTTGATGGCACTTAATAATGACAACAAACAAACCGAGCTATAAGATAATGCACTGGACCACAAGGTTGGTTTGAACCGCCAGGTCAACAGTTCAAACTCACCAGCTGCTCCCTGGAAACCTTATACAGGGTTGCTATGAGTTGGAATCGACTAGATGGCACTTAACAATAACAACTCTGCTGCCGCTAGTCCAGTCTTCTGGTCAGCTTTCCATTGACCTGAAACCAACTGCTTTCATTTTTCAAACATTATAACCCAAAGTTCAAACTCTATTTTACAATGATTCACAGATCAGCCTTATGAAATGTGATACACTCTGATATTTTCTATTCTATTTTTTTCCCCTTGCTGGTGGAGGCCCACTAGATGTTATTTTATAATCTGTTAGTGAGTTTTACAACCTGCAATTTAAAAGATACTATGGTGGTGGGGCGTGTGTGCCATTGAGCTATTTCTGACTCATAGTGAACATGTATCGGGGTTCCGAAAGTGTAATTCTTTACAGGAGCATAAAGTCTCATTTTTCTCCTGCGGAGTGACTGGTAGATTCGAACTGCTGGTCTTTCAGTTAGCAGCCCAGCTCATAATCCACTACGCTACCAGACCTCCTTGAAAGATACTATATTTGTTATTAATTATTCGGTCAAGCAAATTGTTGCTCTATGCTTACTAGGCACCAGACATTGATCAAGGAACAAGGGACATAATCGAGAAAAAGATACGGTCTCTGCCCAACTCTGGCAGAATAGTCTGTGGAAAAGAAAATGGTGCCTCCATTTGTATTTTCTCCTTCACTAGTAGTGCCTGTCACCGCTCTAGATAACTTTTACCCTAATAGGAGGAAATCCTTAAAGGATTTCTCAGGGACCTCCTGTTGTTGTTGTTGAGTGTCGTTGAGTCGATTCCGACCCATAGCGACCCTGTGTAGGGTTTCCAAGGAGCAGTTGGTAAGTTTGAAGCGCTGACCTTGCAGTTCAAATGACTTTGCAGTTTGGCGCATTAAGCCACAGCACCACACAGGGACCTCCTGTCTAAGTCTAAATGCTAAAAGATGGAAACAAAGAAATGAGAAGAGAATCAGGAGGGAACTCAGAAGAATGTGGGTCTACACCCAACTCTGCCCCTTCAGTGGCACCATGCATGCCTCCCAAAGTCCTCTGTGTGTCAGCCTCCTCCTCAGTAAATGGGCCATTTCCTTCCCTTCCAGCCACTTTCCTGGCCCTGCCTTCAACTAACCCTTCTAGATTGGATTCCCAAGGCCACTTCTAGTTCTTAGAATCATGTGCTCTTCCCAAGTAGGGCTGCTTTGAGGGTAACGTGAGGCTGCAGATGAGAAAGTGCTTTGAAAGCAATAAAATGGGTTTTCTTATGTTGCTCACATCCCTAATGGATTCCATATGAATCCGTCCTGCACATGAATTATGATCTCTTCTCTGGGTCCCCTACCCACAGCCCTCATATGTGACTTCAGTCAAAGTCTGACTGCTCAGTGAAAAATCCAAGAGATGTTTCTCTGCCCTTATTTCCAATGATAGCAAAGGGTTTAGGCATCTAAAAGAAAGGAAGCTAGACTGAGCTCCTGGGGCCAAATCCACAGCTATCTTTCCTGTGTCCCCATATCCAGTCCCCCAAAATGCTTTCTACTTGGCTCCAGCTCCAGTTCCTGTGTGGATCTAAGGGTGTCTTCGGGCTCCTATAGCACATAACTGAGACTCTGTGGAGCTGTCTTGCCCCAACATAGGACCTCAGAGAACCTCCCTCTGAGGGCAAGCCGACAACATCTGGAAGGCAGTCCTTCACTCCATGCCGAGAACCAGGAGGCCAGCTGTGCACAGAGACTCCCCACAGAGGCTGCCTCCGCTCCAGTCCTGCCTGCAGTCTCAACACAGCTTAGGCCTGTTGTTGTTATTGTTGTTGTTGTTAAGTGCCATCGAGTTGGTTCCAACCCATAGTGACCCTGTATAGGGTTTCCAAGGAACAGCTGGTGAGCTTGAACCACCGACCTTGCAGTTCAAATGGCTTTGCAGTCTGGCACATTAACCCACAGTGCCACATAGCTTAGGCCTAGATAACTCCAAGTTTAGGACCATCACCAGGAGCTCTGAATGGTCAAAGGGACCCTGACCCTTTTCAGGGAACCAGCTTCCCAAGGGAGGGGTTGATTTGACAGGGTTCAGACTCAGGCATTTGGAGATGCTGTGAAGAACAAAAGCCTACCTGGGACCCTTACCAACCATGTGGACTTGGGCAGGTCAAAGGCCCTCTCTGAACAACTGTTGTTTCATCAGTAAAGAGCAAACAATAATATCCACCTAAAAAGGTAGCCATGAGCATTGATGGTAGTGCAGGAAAAGACCAGCTTAAGTGCCTAGCACCAAGTAATGCTCAATAAATATTGGTTATTACTTTTGGAGGAGAATCTGGGAACTTGACTCACAAAGGACTTGATAACGATAATTTTATATGAAGCTTTCTGTTCTTTTGAAGATTTAAAGCCTTGAAAACCCTATACAGGGTCACTGTGTGTCGAAACTGACTCTACAGTACTTAACAACAACAAATGCTTATATTGCTGTTGTTAAGTGCCGTCAAGTCTGTTCCATCTCATAGTAAACATGTATAGAATTTCTGAGGAGTAGTTGGTGGGTTTGAACTATCAGCCACTAAGCTAACAGTCCAACACTTATCCTACAGCACCACACCAGGACTCCATCCTTACAATGTTATTGCTGTTGTTAAATGCTATTGAGTCGGTTCTGACCCATAGCGACCCTGTATAGGGTTTCCAAGGAGAAGCTGGTGAGCTTGAACTACTCATCTACTGATCTTGCAGTTCAAGCTGACTTATATAGCTCTTACTATATGCAAGGCATTATTTGAAAGTTTTTATAGATATTCACTCACATAATTCTCATAACAGAATTATGAGATGGTGTCAAGGGTTGAATTGTGTACCCCAGAAAAGATATGCTTCAGACTTAACCTTTGGCACTTGTGAATGTGACCTGATTTGGAAATAAAGTCATTGCAGATATAATTTGTTGAGAAAAGGTCATTAGAGTGGGCCCAATCTTTTTATGACTGGTGTCTTTATAAGAAGAGACACAGAGAGAGGCATATGAATCAGATGATCATGTGAAGATGGAAGCAGAGATTAGACTGATGTCACAAACCAGGGAAGATCTGAGACCACTAGAAACTAAAGGGGACAAGAAAACATCTACTAGATCCTTCAGAAGGTTCATGATCCTACTGACAACTAATTTTGTATTTCTAGCCTCCAGGAACTATGACAAAATAGAATTATGCTATTGGAGGCTGTAGATAGCTGAGTCAACGCCAACTCTACGTATGTCAGTATAGCACTGCGCTCTATAGGGTTTTCTAAGACTTATATCTAGGCCTTTCTTCTGAGATGTCTCTGGGTGGATTATAACCTCCAATCTTCAGATTAGCAGCCAAGTGCATTACTGTTTGTGCCACCCAGGAACTCCTGCACCCACACCGTTTGTGATAATTTGTCACAACAGCCCTTGGAAACTAATACAGATGGATACAATCATCACCCTAACTTTTCTACAGATGAGGAAACCAAGACACAAGGAAGTTAAATTGGATTTAAAGCTGGTCTTCAAATTCTGAGACATTTGACTGCAGGAAGCATGCCCTTCATCTCCCCAAGCTGCCCATTTTCCACCACACCTGAGTATAGGACACACTTAGAAGAGAAGATTCCAATGGACAAAGACAAGAGTAACAGGAGCAATTATCCTGAGAACCTGCAGCATATTCTCCAAAGACTTTCTAGGGGAACCAATGGCCAAAGAATCAGGGAGAAGCCCACCCAGAGAAGACATCAGAAATGCCTTGCTGCCCATCCTCTTCTCTAGGGTCTGACACTCACCTAGTGACAAAAGTGCCCTGGCAGAGCGTGAGGACGGCAAGGAACACCACGAGGCACCTCATCTTGAATGACCAGCTAGCCACTGCTCTAGCCAATGCTTGTTCTCACAGCTTTTATAGAGAAAATGGAGTTTCCTCTGGCTAGAAGCCTGGCCAGTGGAGATAGCCTCTGACTTCAGGCCACTCCACAAACACACCAAGATAACATCAGGCTATCTAACACCCACAAATTCTATCGCCCAGGGACTTCAAAGTTGAAGCGTACACATGCCTGATCTCCAGACCAAGAAATGTCAACATAGCACTCTCTGATGTTTTCTCTTTCTAAATAGGACTTCTTGAACCAACACAGGTGGGGTTGCCACCAAACATCTGACTCAAGTTCCACATTATGGTCTGGAAAGAGGTTGATTCTTAACAGACCTCACCCTGCTCTGTCTGCCACCTCTTCCTGGGCCTGATCGCACTGAAAGTCAGTGACCTGACCTATCCAGGAATCTCCCACCTCAGCCCTCACAGGCCCAGCTTTCAAGGGGGGCTCAGTTTATTTCCAGTGTGACCTCTGAAGTACAGTGCTTGTCTATTCTGTCACTACAGGAGTGTCTTTCAGTCTAAGGAATGGACTTCTGAGGGCTTAGAGCATACAGCAGGTAACACAGGGTATAGTCTAGAGAGGGATCTGGCCCCTCATCCATATTAGAAAATGAGAGGAAATAATATATCTCATTAGCAAATGCGAGAACTTAGAGAGGGCTAAGCAGAGAAGGCAAACATGTACCACAAACATAGAGGAAGGAGAGAAATATGGCAGGCAGGCTTGGGAACAAGTTAGGCCACAGCTTGGTACCTAAGTCCCATCCAAGGGTCCAGGGGAGATTTTCAGAAGTGCCACCTGCAGTTTGTCCAAGCTAGAAGGTTGGGTATTCTTTCAGGCCTATAGACTAAGAATTGAAATAAGAAGGAAAATAAAGACTATAGACACAAAAGCAATGGAGGAGATCATATTCCAGGGTGTGATGATATGATAAATTGGAAAGTCAGGATTAAGTCAGGATGAGGGGGCATCACCGGTGCAGGAAGAGACTTTGGGCCCAGGGTGTGAAGGAGGTCTATGTGAGCAGATTGTCAGCCGGGCACTTGGTAGAACAGACAACTGTGTGGGAGTAGAAGAAGAAGGCCGTCTACCTGGGGCAGGGAAGACAGGGAGGGCAGCTGAAGAGGTGAGCACCAATGAGTCCCGAGACATGGTTGGCTTTATTGAAGGGAATAGGCTCAGAAGTTTAATATTTGATTTGTAGGGGCCTTAGTGGGGAACATTGGAAGACAGTCAAGAGGACAACTGAGAGGTTTTGTTGTAGTTGTTGTTGTTAAAGAAGCTCAGAAGATAGCCTGGAGTCCCTGGGTGGTACAAAAGGTAACCAAAAGGCTGGAGGCTCGAGTCCACCCAGAGGCTCCTCTGAAGACAGACTTGGTGACATACTTCTGAAAAATCAGTCATTGAAAACTCAATGGAGCACAGTTCTACTCTATTCATGAGTTACCATGAATTGGAGTTAACTCAACAGCAACTGACAGGAAGAGAGCTAGATCAGATCCCACCATGACAATGCCCTATCCACGTCCCTTCACAAAGATGGGATCCCAGAAGACCGGTCACTCATGTCCCTAGGAAACCATCCACAAACACATCCAACTGTTTTCTTGACAAACTCCTACCCTAAAAAACAAGGAAGCAGAGAGAGAAACTTCCACTAAATGTAATAGTTCGTCTCAAGTTTTCTTCCCTGTGGACATTGACCACCAGGCCAGGTTCTGCACACCCTGTGAATATCCCACTCATCTGAATGCGTGTTTCCTTCCACACACCAGCACTAGACATGACACATAGTAGGTGCTCGGTAAGTGTTTGGTTAAAAAAGGAAAATGAATGAATGAAGAGTGGCCTTCCTACCACCTGGGAGGAGTGGCAGGCAGTTGCATTCTTCTGCCCTGCAGATTAGGAGATCCAATCTGAGCGAGGCTAAAGGACCTGTCCATATGAAGACAGACCTTACAATGGTCAAAAGACTCTTGATCTAATGTCCTGCTCATGACACCACAGGGCCTAGTAGGCTAGGGGACTCTCTTCAGATTACCTGGTTACATCTGTGGACAGGTCTGCTTCTTACTCACGCCTTCTAATCTCTGTCCATCCTTCAGGGTCCCACCTGCAGCCTCTAGAACCAGGACCCTCTGGGGGGAGGGGGGAGACAATATGAGGTGGAAGAGTAGGAGAGGGAAAAAAGGGGAGACCCAAACTCATGTCACTGCCCCATGTCACCAGTGCCCCAGCCTGACACAAATACAAACACTCTTGCATGATGAGTCTTGGAGTTGGACTCAGACTCAGTTGCCTTTCGCCCTGGAAGGTGACCCTCAGAGTTGGGAATCAAAGCTCCCTTGGTACTGGTTGCTCTGTTTATTCACACGATTGGGATCATTCTAGGAACACTCAAATGCAGTGCTATCAGAAGCACTGCCCCAGCTCAGAGCGTCAGGCAAGCTTATCCTCTCAAAAAGCTTTTAGAAAAACCAAGATAAGATTTCAGCACCAGCTACCTTGTGTGGTGTGGGGACAACTCCCCTTAGGCGGTCTAGACTCTTGGTACCTGGGGACTGATCTACAAAAATAACTAAAACAAAATCAGGTATGGGGGCTATCTCCCCTTAGGATCCAGCTTGTGATCTCCATTCTGATATGAAAATAAAGAAGTTAATTCAATTCAATTCATTGAGCATCTGCTATGTGCTCACACTGGACACATAGAAATGGACCTATTGTCATATCCATGGTAGGGAGCCCAGAATCAGAGAGAGGAGAAGTTGCAGCTGATCTGTCATCGCAGTATGACAGAAAGTGATCCAAAGTGGTGGGTGCCACCTGCTGCAAAAGGCAGGGGGAGTGGAGTGTCTGGAAAAGCGCATGTGTGACATCCTGGGTCTGCCACATAGTGGTATGTTGTTGTTAAGTGCCATGAAGTTGGTTCTTACTCATAGCAACCCTGCATAGGATTTTCTAGGAGCAGCTAGTGGGTTTGAACTGCCAACCTTGTGGTTAGCAGTCCAGTGCCGATCTTCCAGCGCCACACCAGTTCACAAGTTGGTGAACCCTTGGGTAAATTCCCTCTCCGAACCTCAGTTTTCTCCTCCCTGGAGAAGAGACAATGACACTGAGAGGGTTGTAGTGAGGACTGGATATTAATTATGTCAAGTGCTGGCATGTGTTAGGCCTTTGTCACATGTATGTCATAAGCGACTTCAGTGGGTGACCTTGAATGACTCACTTCATCCCCAGCTTCCATTACCTTAGCTGTAAACTGTGCAGATTTATAAGCTCGTGGAGCTGCTCTGAATTCCTTCTCTTGGTGTTCTACGTTGTTGTTGTTAAGTGCCTTCGAGTCGGGTCCGACCCATAGCGACCCTGTACAGGGTTTCCGAGGCTGTAAATCTTTATGGGAGCAGAACGCCTCATCTTTCTCCCATGGAGTGGCTGGTAGTTTTGAACTGCTGGCCTTAAGGTTCGCAGCTCGATTTGTAACCACTACGATACCAGTGGTGTTCTATACACCAATTGAATTTCTGCAGAGTGATTCTATCCTTACAAGCTGGGGAGGGGTGGTCATTTTTGTGGAATGCTTCTCGAATATGCTTGGATCCTTGTGATTTCCCAACCTGCTACGGGGCTGTGGAGTATCTGGGGTTCCTCTCCTATCCCTGTCCACAGGCCACTGTTGACTCTATGGCACAACTGCACCAAAAACCATTGGTACCTGAGGACTGACTTACACAAACAACTAAATCATACCCCTCAGACAAGCCACACATCTCTTCCTCTCTGCTCTTGCTACCTCCCTCAACCACCATCAGGAAGTTGGTCCAAGTCCCACCAATTGGAACCTGCCTGTACTGATTACTTCTTCCCTCACATTGTCTCTTTCTTTAACATCCTCCAAGGACCCTCAAGTTCTCCAATGGACTTAGACTTTAAGCAACAACATCCTGAAAATCCTGCAAGTCAGTTTGGTTTTCTGTCCTGCCACATACCTTCCTTGAAATAAAGAAAGGCAGAATGAGTGTTCCATCAGTGTAGAAAAGAGAAAAAAATAAAATGAAAGCATGACTCGATACCTCAAAAATTTATTCACCCATAATAAAAATTAGCAAGCTTTACTGTATGTGTGTGATTTCTGATGTGGTGTTGTAGGATAAGCATGGACTTCTAACTGCCAAGGTTAATGGTTCAAACCCACCCGGGGTCATTATGAGTCAGAACCAACTCAACAGCACTTAACAACAACACTATATAGCTTACTTAGTATCAGACACTGCATTACTCCTTTTAAAATCTCAATGGTACAGATGAGCAAAAACAGTTCAAATATAATTATAGCAATGTATAGACAAGGAACTGTCAGAAATCCAAGCTGGATTCAAAGAGGGCATGGAATAAAGAATTTACTGATGTTAGATCTTGGCTGGAAGCAGAGAATATCAGAAAAAATGTCTACTTATGTTTTATTGACTATGCAAAAGCACTTGATTATGTGAATCATAACAACTAGAAATACTATTGTGAAGAATGGGAATTCTAGAACATTTCATTGTGCTCGTGGGGAACCTGTACATAGACCATGAGGCAGTCATTCAGAAAGAAGAAGGCAATTCTGCATGGTTCAAAATTAGGAAAGGTGTGCATCAGCATTGTGCCCTTTTAACTACATGTATTTAATTTGTATGCTAATTACAAAATTCTACAAATTGGATTATATGAAGAGCACATCAGGATTGGAGGAAGACTCATCCTGCTATAGCACTGTGGATTAATACGCTGGACTACAAAGTCGGTTTGAACTGCAAGGTAGGCAGTTCAAACTGTGAATCGGAACCAACTCAATGGCATTTAACAACAATATGCAGATGACACAACATTGCACCAACAAAGGGAAGAGGACTTAAAGCCACTGATGAACATCAATGATTACAGTCTTCCATGTGGATTACAACTGTATGTAAAGAGAACAAAAGTCCTCACAACTGAATCAATAAGCAACATCATGATAAACACAGAAAAGATTCAAGTTGTTAATGATTTTATTTTACTTGGATCTACAGTCCATGCCCATAGAATACATCAAACAACATGGGAGGACTTCTGGCAAGATGGAAGACTAGGCAAACACACT
The DNA here is from genome assembly GCF_000296735.1 of Chrysochloris asiatica. Taxonomy (NCBI): domain Eukaryota; kingdom Metazoa; phylum Chordata; class Mammalia; order Afrosoricida; family Chrysochloridae; genus Chrysochloris; species Chrysochloris asiatica. The sequence goes on from NW_006408603.1 coordinate 7,627,296, forward strand.
ACACGGACCCTCTACAACAAAGATACAAGAGACCAAATGAAGTAGGCACAGATGAGAATCCTGGAACCCTGAACTTCAAGTAAAGATTAGAAAAGTGGGGAGAAGCTAAGCAGGGATGAAGCTGACACAGGGAGTTTGACAGGAATGGCCAACAAAATACAGCATGGCCATCTTGAACTGTTGTATGCAGTTTTGGTGACAGAGGGTGACCTGGTGGAGAAGATTAGAAACAGTGATGGGATAGATGTGATTCCTTCTTTTTCCTCACACTCTGCTGGTAACCGGAGGTGTGACTGACTCCTACTCTCATCCACTCCCAGTGCAGACCCTGCACACTGAGAGTGTAGAGTCATGTGGTGTGAGCCACACCAGTGTAGAGTCGGGGCTGCTGTGCCACTTTGGTGCCTGGATGCAGGCAGATTGGCTCTGGAACTTCAGAATCTGTAGAGCCATCAGACTAGCACTGGCCTAGCAGAAACCCTCACATCCAGTTACCCTATCCCCAGTGGTCCTAACAGACACTGGAACAGGCACCACAAGGGTCTCCATGAATTACTTTGGGGTTGAGTGTCCTAAACATAGATAACACCGAGGCTACAGGAACTCCATCTAGGGCCAAGAACTGTGCTATTACATCTCTCCAGCACTCACTTCATGGACTCCTTGGCTGGCAGAGTCCCCTAGAATTTTCTCCTCTTCTGATCCAATGACTGCACTGTTGTTTTTTTTGCTTTGGGTTTTGATTTTTTTTACTTGCATTGTTTAGTTGTTTTTGTTTGTTTATTCTTTCTTCTTTTTCTACTCCCTTGAATTTTATCCATTCTATCTCCATTTTATTTTTCCTTCTTTTTTCTGTTTCTCATTTTCCTTCCTTGTTTGGTTTTTACTTCTCATCTTTCTTTACTACTCTCTACCCTTGTTCTCTTATCATATTTAATCTGCATGGTTTTTCTAAGTGTTTCGTGTTTTTAATTTCTCCCTTTTGTTGTCTCTTAGTTTTCTCTCCTATAGTTCCATTTTCCTGTTCCTCTTTTCTCTTTTTAGTTATTATACTCTTCCTCCCCCCTCCCCTGGTTGCCTCCTGTTGTTGTTTTTTTCCCCCTTTATTGTTTTATCTTTTCATTGTTGGTTCCTTGTTTGTTTTCTTGTGTTTGGGAGAGGGTGGAGTTTTTGCCTCTGGAATCCCACTCAACATGAAACAGCAACCATGCCCACACAGCCCATGAACAACTGTACCCTCTGTAGCTCTACTCAATGGGCAAGAGCAAATACCAGCTCTGATACCACCTAATTAATGGCAGACAGCAGCCAACACCAGCCAAACCCAACCTAAACTATGGTACAAGAATGGCAAACAGAGAACAGTGTGCAAGCTTCCATTCTCTAACAAAACCCACAGGAGACAGTTAGTGAGAGCCTAAGAAAGTGTCGACATGAAATCATCACCTAAATACAAATACAACAATACCATAGTGCCCCAGAGACAGCAGACAATTTTAATCCACACAAAGAAACAAGAGAGAATAGCTCAAACAAATGACCAAGATGCAGAGCCAGAAAATGCTTCTGAGGAGGAAAGGTAATGGAACTAACTGAAAAAGAATTTGAAAGAATGATACTTAGGTACCTTTAAAGGATTGCCAAAAAGATTGAGGAAATCCAGGAGAACACAGAAGAAAACTTTGGAAGAATTCAGGAAAATACTACAAGAACAAGCAGACAAAATAAATGCAAATTTTGAAATAATATAAAATCTGCAATTATAAATCCAGAAGATTAATACTAAGATTTCAGAAATGGACACTATATTAAAAGGGAAAAAGAGTAGATTCAAAGCAGAAGAAGTCCAAATTAGTGAACTTGAAGATAAATCTCTCAATACCAGTATGCTTAAAAAAAAAAAAAACAGGAAAAAGAATGAAAAATCCAAAGAAAGCTTAATAGTTATGTGGAATACCATGAAAAGGAATAATTTAAGGGTAAACAGGAAGAGACAAGCACAGAGAAATTTATCAAAGAGCTGTGGAAGAAAGTTTTCTTCCTTTCTCTAACATTATGAAAGAGAAGATGCACTGGCAAGAAACTGAAAGAACCCCAAACAGGATAGATCCCTGAAGAAAATCAAGCCAATCATAATCAAACTTTCTAAAGCCAAGGACAAGGACAGAATCCTGAAAGCAGTTCAGGAAAAAATAAAAGTTACCCACAAAGGAGAATCGATAGGACTAAGCTCTGATTTCTCAGAAGAAATCATGCAGGCAAGAAGGCAATGGGATGATATATACAAAACTCTGGAAGGAAAAAATTGCCAACCAAGAGTCATATACCCAGTAAAGCTGTCCCTCAAATGCTGTTGTTGTAAAGTGCCATCGAGTTGGTTTCAATTCACAGCAACCCTGTATAGAGTTTCCAAGGAGCATCTGGTAGGTTTGAACTGCCAGCCTTGTGGTTTGCAGTCTAGTGCTAATCTTATAGCACCACACCAAGAGTCCTCAAATACGACAGCAAAATTAGGACGTTTCCAGATAAACAGATATTAAAAGGATCTGTAATAACAAGATCATCTTTACAAAAAAATACTAAGAGGTGTTCTTTGGACTGAGAACCAACAACAACAGACAACAACCTGAGATTAACTTATATGACACCGCCACCCAAAACTCAAGCCAAAAGTATTTAAAGTAAAACAAACCTTCAAGACTGAAAATAAGGAACTAGAGATAGCAATTTATAATGAAGTTGATTAATAAGCCAAAAGAAGGAATAATGTAGATACAGAACCTCCAAATGAAAAGCAAGTCAAGTAGATTCCAAGATAAAGAAACTATTTTAAACAGGGAAACATTTGATAAATTATAGGGTGACCTCAAAGAAAATTAATACACCATCACATTAAAATTAAAAAGAGGATAATCAGAAAGTTTTAGTAAACATTAAGACACCAGAAATGAAATTGAAAAGAAAACCCACAAAGAAAATCAACTCAGTGCAGAAAATTATGTGGAGCAAAGAAATCAGTAGCACCACAAAAACGAAGCAAACCAAAAAATAACACAGCAAAATGACAGCAATTATTCATACTTATAGATAATTACAAGGAGCTCTGGTAGCATAGTGGTTACGCTGCTAACTTCAGAGTCAGCAGATGGAAACTACCAGTGGTTCCATGGGAGAAAGATGAGGCTTTCTGCTCCCATAAAGATTTACAGCCTCAGAAACCCTGTACAGGGTCACTATGAATTGGAACCGACTCCACGGCACATAACCACCACCACTACCATAGATAATTACATGGAATATAAATGAATTAAATGCACCAGTCAAAAGCAGAGGGTAGTAGAATGGATAAGAAAACAGGATTCTTCAATATTCTATCTACAAGAGACACATCAAAAAGATGGAGACAGCCTAAGTGTCCATCAACGGAAGAATGGGTAAACAAACTTATGTACATACACACAATGGAATACTATACAACACTGAAGAATAAAAATGAATCTGTGAAACACCTCACAACATGGAGAACCTGGAGGACATTACTTGTTAAGTGCTGTCCAGTCAGTTCCAACAAATTGCAACCCTGGTCGCCAGTTCAAATCCACCAGCTGCTCTTCGGAAACCCTATACAGGGTCACTATGAATTGGAACCGACTTGATGGCACTTAACAACAACAACAACAATAGGGTTTCTGAGGAGAGGTTGTTGGGTTTGAACCATTGACATTGCAGTTAGTAGTCCAGTGCTTATTCTACAGAGCCACACCAAGACTCCTGGACAACATTATGCTGAGTGAAATGTGTTAGTTGCAAAAGGGTAAATATTGTATGAGACCACTGTGTAAAAAGTTTAGGAAAGGTTTTCTTGATAAAAGAAACATTCTAGATGGTTACCATGCTGGGGGAGGAAGGGAAAATTATTCATGGGCTAGAGTGTAGACATACGCTAACGTGGGTAACAGGGCAGTCAATATACAAAAGAGGGAGGTTAGCAGAGGAAAGAGGAAGGTAGTGGGAGGAGACACAGGGAGAAAAGCAAGAGTTAACATGATTAGAGGTAACTACTGCTCTGGTAGCGTAGTGGTTACGAATTGGGCTGCGAGCTGCAAGGTCAGCAGTTCGAAACTACTAGCCGCTCCGAGGGAGAAAGATGAGGTGGTCTGCTCCCGTACAGCCTTGGAAACCCTGTGTAGGGTCACTATGAGTCGGAACCGACTCCATGACACACAACAACTGGTAACTGATGGTACATGAAGGGGATTGCAATCATTATAATGAAGCAAAGTACATGATTTGTCAAATGTAAAACTAACCATCCTTCACTCAATTCACAATTTTTAAAAAAGTAAGAAATCATATAACATATTACATTGGGCAAATCTGCTATGAAAGATCTCTTTAAAGCATTCAAAAGCAAAGATGTCATTTTGAGACCTAAGATGTGCCTAACCTGAGCCATGATATTTTCAATCACCTCATATGCATGTTAAAGCTGAACAATTCATAAGAAAGAACAAAGAAAAACTGATGCATTTGAATCATGATGTTGGTGAAGAATACTGAAGATACCATGGCTGTTAAAAGAATAAGCAAGTCTTTCTTGGGAGACAGCCAGATGCTCCTTAGAAAAAGCATTACTTTGGATAGGCTATTAGGAGGGAGCAGTTCCTGGCGAAGGACATCATTCTTGGAAAAGTAGAGAAAATGCACATCTAAGTACAAAGGAGCTCTGGTAGCATTGTTGTCAGGTGCCATCGAGTCGGAACCGACTCATAGCGACCCCATGCACAGCAAAACGAAACAATGCTCGATCCTGGGCCAACCTCACCACCGCTGCCACCCCCGAGTCCATCAATGATGCCACCTGGCCGATCCATCTCGTTGGAGGTCTTCCTCTTTTTCTCTGACCCTCCACCCTACCCAGCATGACATCCTTCTCCAACGATTGTTTCCTCCGGACTACATGTCCAAAGTAGGAGAGACGAAGCTTAGCCATCCTGGCCTCCAAGGAGCACTCTGGCTGCACTTCTTCCAAAACAGATCTATTGGTTCTTTTGGCAGTCCATGGCACCCTCAGTATTCTCCTCCAACACCATAACTCAAAGGCATCAATTCTTCTACAGTCTTTCTTATTCACTGTCCAGCTTTCGCATCCATATGAGGCTATTGAAAACACAATGGCCTGGGTCAGGCGCACCCTAGTCCTCAAGCTGACATCTCTGCTCTTCAATACTTTAAAAAGTTCCTGTGCAGCAGATTTGCCCAGTGCATTACGTCGTCTGATCTCTTGACTGCTACTTCCGCGAGTGTTGATAGTTGATCCAAGAAGAATGAAGTCCTTGACAACTTCAATCTTTTCTCCATTGATAAGAATGTTGTTTATTGGTCCAGTGGTGAGGATTTTTGTTTTCTTGACATTGCGTAGTGGTTATGAATTGGGCTGTGAACCTTAAGGCCAGCAGTTCAAAACTACCAGCCGTTCCGCAGGAGAAAGAGGAGGTGTTCTGCTCCCGTAAAGATTTACAGCCTTGGAAACCCTGTACAGGGTCGCTATGGATCGGAACCGACTCAAAGGCACTTAACAACAACAACAACAAGTACAATTTAGTGAAAAAAGAGGAATGCACTCAATGAGATGGTTTGATCCAGTGGCTGCAACAATGGGCTTAAGCATAGCAGCAATTGTGAGGACGGTGGAGCACCAACTAGGCAGTGTTTTGTTCTGTTGCAATGGGGTTGATATCAACTCAATAGCACCACACAACAACAACATCACAGATGAACAAATAGAAGCTCAGAAAGCCAGTTGCCCCAAGTTGACTCTGATTCATGGTGACCTCGTGTGTGTCAGAGTCGAACTGTGCTCCGTAGGGCTTTTAGAAGTGGACCACTAAGTGGCCTTTCCCCTGAGGTGCTTTTGGGTGGGCTTGAATCTCCAACCTTTTAGTTAACAGAGAATGCATTAAAATCCAGGGACTCAAAAGCTTAATTCATTTTCCAAATCACTCTGTCATACAAAGTGGAACTGGGATTTAAACAGATCTGTTTCACTCTTGACTGCACCTCCTCTCAACTCAACAGCATAACCCTTCCCCCACCAAAATTCAGCAACCTAGCAAAACTGATCACACTGTGCCTGCATTTCACAAGCCCAAAGTCTAAAGAAGATGAAGAGGTCTGGAGTATTACTGTAGGACATAGAAAAGACAATGACTCAACTGGAACTCTGGAAAAGGAGACCTGGCAGACACCCCTGAAGACTGCCCTGCCCATTTGTAAAAGTCCCCACTCTGCTCCCTTTCTCCCTGAAAAGCCATCACTGTGAGCAAAGTAGTGGCCAAACCACCAGCTCTGTCAGCGGAACATTTGGGTGAGAGCAGCTCCTGATCTAGGAACCTGTGCTTTGTTTGTTCTGTGTTAAATCAACCTGGGACCTGGAAATTGCCCAAGACGTCATGGAACTGCCAGGTCCTCTTGGGAGAAAGGGTGAGGTTAGGTTGTTGATCTCACCCTGCACACAGGAGAACATATTATTGGTTATGGGAAATGGTAATGATAGGAAAGGAAGACAAAGACAAGGCAATGCCCAAAGCTATGATGTAGGACTCTGGGTGGATGGGTAGCTCTCATCATCCAGTGTTTCTTACCTGGCAGAGAGAAGCATATAGGCTGATCATCACCATCTTCTTAGGCCACTCCTGCTTTTGGAGCCCTTCTCAGAGAAGAGGATGCAGACCAAGCTTCTGACTGGGGTCCATTCCTGTCACCTCACCAGCCTCATCTCCTGCACTTTCCCAAACAGGGATCAGGCACAGGTGCTCACTGTGTCCCCATCTTGGCATGCATGTTACTGCCTCCACACTTTGTGCAAGTTGTTCATCTAGGTTAGAATGACCTTCCCAACTCCTCTCCAGCTTTGAGTATCTTTGCATCTATTAGAGACATTCCTTGTGCATAACGCGGGTATAACATTGAACATATAAAACAGTTTAACATACAAGATGTAAAAGAACACAAAAGCATTGTTACTTCACCTTTTCCTGTATTAATACTTTATTTCATTAGTTAGATTAGAATTTTCTTGACCTGCTTTTAGGTGATCCATGAGCTAAGACAGTTCTACGTTTTTAAATGATTAATAAAAAGTAAAAGAATAGTAATATTTTTGTGACATGTTAAACCTTTATAAAATTTCAGTGTCCACAAATTAAGGTTTATTGGAACACAGCCATGCTCATTAATTGATATATTGAGTATCCAACAACATGAGAATTGAATAGTTACAACAGAGTCCATATGGCCCACAAAGCCTGAAACACTTACTATCTGGCCCTCTTTACATAAAAAGTTGGCTAAGTTGTTTGTTAGAGGTAGGAAGCATGTTTCACCTATGAGTGTGTGCACACACACATGTATGAATGCACATGGAGCCCATAACTTTCTTGGTCAGTGTGAGTAACCTTAGGAAGCAATAGTTACCATATATCAAATACTTTTTGATTTTTGATTTTTTCATGTGCCATTCAGTTTCTTCTCTCACTATATTTGGATGCAAGTAATCAAAAATCTAGCCATAGTGATTTCAATGAATATCGGTTTATTTTATTAACAAAACAAAAAGTCCAGAGGTGTATGGTGTTGGTTCAGTGGACATGTCTACAACTCTTTTGGCCTCTTTCTTCTAACTGCAAACATCTGCTTCAGCACCAAACATCACATCCAATCTCAAAACAGGAAAAGGTGGAGCCTGCAGACTTCTGTTTATGCCTGATTCACTAGCATTTCAAGACAAAGCTACCCCAGCAACAAGGAAAGGTGGGAGTGGAGTATTTTTCACTTTACTGCCTGTGTAGTAGAGTCAGGCAAGTATTGCAACCAGATGCTAATAAACCAATCCCAGGTGTCTACCTATGACCACCACCTGGTCCACCCCAGCAATTTCAATGGTGTCAGGGTTCTTATCTCAATGCAGAATGGTGGCTGACACATCAGCCTCATCTGAACTACTCACTCAAAGACAGGAACTTTGTCTTATTTATCTTTGTAACTCTAAACACCTAGGACAATGTCTGACCTACGATGGGCACTCAGTGAATTTTTAGTGCATTCCTTCATTCATTCAACAAATATATTTGGAAGAAGTAAGCAAATGAAATGGTGAGACCTCCTTCCCAGAAACATTTAGAGAGGTCTTGGCTAATGAAGATTGGGAAGCCAGTCACCAGTTGGTACACATATGGATGGGTGGTGAGTGGCCCATGACGCACCATGCCTGTATCACCTCTTCTGGGTTGATGAGTCCCTGGGACCTGAACTAGACATGAAAAAATGAGTAAAAACAACCCTCTCCCTGCCCTCAAAGAGCTCATCATCAGATGAGACAGACACACAGACAACTAAGTAGAATTGAATGCATGAATATTCTAACTAGTTTATGGGCAAGGCACTATGGGGCAGGCAGAGCAAGGAGATTAGTCCAGAGTAAGCTGGAGATTAGGGAAATAAGAAGGAATGCTGTCCTGAGGGTTGTCCAGCACGTTCCTGGGGAAGTCCAACCAGGAATACCAGTGACAAGGGCTCTACTGGTCCAGGTGACCACTGCTGAGATAGTGACTTAGATAACCCCTATGGGTTCCTTCTTTCCCATACTTTGAACCTCTGTTATGCTCCCCAACTTGAGGGTTGGACATTAATCAGGTGATGCCCCTGCACTAACATTTCAGGATAAGTTGGGAGGTGATAAGGAGAGATCTGGGAATCCTGGTGTGGCACTGTGGGATAAAGCATTGGACCTCAATGTCAATTTGAGCCACAGGGTCAGCAGTTCAAGCTTACCAGTTGCTCTTTGGGAACTATACGGGGTCGCTATGAGTTGGAACCAACTCAACCTCGCTGAAAAACTACAAAGAGATCCAGCTGCCCTCTCAGCAAAGAGTCCAGTTTAATCCCATTAACAGTGCTGGTGAGTATCAAGAACTGACCAGGCACTGCCCTAAACCATTTATATATATGAGATTGTTTTATCCCAACCACAAACCACCACAATCCTAGGAGCTAGGTATTAGTTTGTTTTACTTTAAGGAAACTGAAGCACAAAGCTCAAGATCACACAAGCAGTAAGTGGTCACTCAGGATTTAGAATTAAGTAGTGCATGGGGTCACCACAGGTCATGGGACTAAGCTGACAGCAGCTAACAATAACCAAAGCATGGTTCTGGAGTCTCAGGGTGATGCAGACTGTTCACATGTTCAGCTGCTAACCAAAAGGTTAGTGACTGGGTTTGAGTCCACACACTGGTACTTTAGAAGACAGGCCTGAAGATCTACTTCTGGAAAAGCATCCATTGAAAACCCATGTCACATGAGCTGGAGTTGGCTTGACTGGCACTGGTAGAAACTCTAGAATGGATGCTCTGAGTCCTGACAATGTGCAGCTGGGGTGAAGTTTGAAACTTTAACACTACAGTTACCTCCAGGCAGGCGCCTCGGATATTGGGGGCAGATGTCTGGGAAACAAGAGGAGGTTCCTTTCCTCCTGTGGAGCAGCTGGGTGGGGCCCCACAGGCTTTGATCTCCCCAGCTGAGGGTGGGGTATAGACCTCCACCAGGCAAACATGAGGGAGGAAATGAGACAATCAGGGTCCAAGACTGGGCCACGACCTGCAGAAAGTTCTGGTCTTCCTCTGGCCATTTCCATCTGCAGCTGTGTGCCACCCTTTATCACATGTTGTTGTTGTTATGTGCCATCGAGTCGTTTCCGACCCATAGCGACCCTGTATAGGGTTTCCAAGGGTGTAAATCTTTACAGGAGTAGAAAGCCTCATCTTTCTCCCGCGGTGCAGCCTTTATCACATAGCAGGTAATAATCCAAAACAACTTTCCTAGTGTTACAAAAGACATTATTAGGACAATTGGTGACATTTCAATAAGGTCTCTAGATTTGATAATAGCATTGTATTGATGTCTGATTTCCTGTGATTTGAAAGGAGTCCTGATAGCACATTGGTTAAATGCTTAGATACTAACAGCCACTTGGAGTGGAAAAAAAGATGTGCCCATTTGCTTCTAGAAAGAGTTACAGTTTTGGAAACCCTATGGAGCACTATGAATCTACATCAACTTTCCCAGCAACAGACTTGGCGTTTGGGGGGTCTTACTATGATTTTAATAATCGTAAGAAATGCCCTTGATCTTTAGAAAATGCTGAAGTACTTAGAGGTACAGTTGACCCTTGAACAACACGGGTTTGACCTGTACTGTGCAGGCCCATTTATACATGAATTCTTTTTTTTTTTCCTGTTGCTATGGTAATAAGCTAGAGTATATGCTTAAAACCCTATGTGCTGCCATTCATATCCATATGAGCAGATGATTAGCATCACACAGTGTTTTAAGTGCATATTCGAGGGACTTGAGCTCACTGTCAGACCAACAGGGAAAAAAATCTACATATAAGTGGGTCTGCTCTGAATAACTCAAACCTGGATTGTTCAAGGGTCAACTGTAAATTATACTTGGATTTTTGACTAACCAAGAGGTTTCAAGGTTCAATTGTACAAAGAGTCTTCGAAAAGTTCTTGGAAAGTGAATTTAAAAGACAGTGGAATATATTTTTACTTTTTATTCTGTATATGGTGGTGTGCTGTCTCAAAGACATCCTGCTGGGAGCAGAAAGTCACATCTTTCCCCCACAGACGGGCTGGTACTTTCAAATTGCTAACCTTAAGGTTAGCAGCCCAACTCATAAACACTACACTACCAGAGCTCCTTAAGTATATGTGTGTAAAAGTAGTAATGGATTACAAACTGGGTTGCTAACCAAAAGGCCAGTAATTTGAATCTACCTATCACTCTGTAAGAGAAAGATGAGGCTTTATGCTCCCATGAAGATTTACAAGGTAAAAGTTGTGATACACAGTGTGGGGAGTATTTAATCTTACATTGCAGGTACAGAGGACCCTAGGGCCAACAAGAGGGAAGAGCATGAATGGAACATGGGATCCTAACTAGAGAAGCAGTGACACCAGAGACAAAGGCAGAGGTGATGGCATGGAGAGAAAGAGAGCAGCTTAGGACTCTAGACTCATGGAAAGAGAAAGGCTGTGTGCTGACGGGCAGGGGGCTGGTTTGCAAAATGTACCATTTGGTTGTTTAAATGATTATATATTCCTGCAGGTTTTTGTGTACATAAAAAAAAAAAAAAAAAAGGAAATACAAATACTGTTAATCAGTGGCACGTGGAGGGGATTATAATCATTGCAATGAAACAAGATGCAACAATTGGTTGAGTGCAAAACTGATGTTATGCCATGTAAACTATCACTCAATTCACAATAAAAGCTTAAAAAAAAAAAAACATGATTTACAGCCTCAGAAACCCCTATGCAGAGTCCATATGAGTCAGACTCGACTCAGTGGCAAACAGCAACCACCACCATGTGTATGCAATGAGAGAAAAAAATGAAAGCCAATGTTAAGTTAGAGACTTTTGGGTGGGAGTTTCAGAAATCCTTTGTACTGTTTCTGTGAGTTTGAAACTATTTCAGAATAAACTGGTTTTAAAAACTGAATAATCCAAAGACGTATCCAAACAAATTCTATTTTATAAAATTGACACATGTCAACCAGACGCCCAGAAAGAAGAGGATGGAAACCAAGCATCCCAGAGCCCGGGAAGTGAAATAGGGAAAATGAACTCTGCTGGTTCTGCAGGGAAGTGGAGCCCAGCGGAGAGTCCTCAATCCTATTTGGTTGCATGTTTGGTCAATTTCAGACTGAAGAAGTTGGTAGAATTCTTGAATTTCATCATTGCTGTCTCTAGTGGTTAGTGTAGACATTTGGATAATCATAGCATTATGTAGGCTTATCCAAAGCATCCTATCACAGAAAGCATTATACATCAAGATAGATCTTGAAATGTTCTTTTTGCTGATGAATGCAACGCCATTCCGCTTGAATTTTTCATTCCCAGCATAGTAAACCATATGTTTGTCAGATTCAAAATGGCCAGTACGAGTCCGCTTCAGCTCACTAATGCCTAGGCTATCTTTATCTTTATGTGTTCCTTTCACTTTTGACTACTTCCAATTTTTCTAAAGTCATATTTCATATATCCCATGTTCTGATTATTATTGAATGTTTATAGCTGTTTATCCTTAGTTTGAGTTGTGCCTTAGCAGCAAATAAGGTCCTGAAAGCTTTACTCCATTCACATCATCACAGTCAACTCACTTTGAGGAGGCAGCTCTTCCCCAGTTGTATTTTTAATACCTTCCCGCCTGAGGGACTCAACTTCCAACATTATATCTGACACTATTCTGGTGCTATATAGTGCTTCAATATTTGATATTCTGGTACTGACAGTGTTCTACTTTTGTTCATAGGTTTTCAGTAGCTAAGCACTCAGAAGTAGTCCACATCTCCTTCTTCCTAGTCTGGAAGCTCAGCTCAAACCTGTCCACCATGGGTGGTTCTGCTATTTTAAATACCAGTGGTATAGCTTCCAGCGTCACAGCAACACACAGTCACTATGGTACAACAAACTAATGAGTGGTGGTCCAATTCATAGCGACCTTTATAGTGTTTCTAAGGAGCAGCTGGTGGCTTTGAACCTTGTGTTTACCAGTCCAGTGCTTATCCTGCAGCACCACACTGATTGGGTGTTGTTCTTGATAAGTGCTGTCGAATCCATTCAGATCCATAGCGACCCTGTATAGGGTTTCCAAGGAGCAGCTTGTGAGCTTGAACCACCTACCTTGCAGTTCAGATGACTCTGCAGTCTGACACACTAGCCCACAGAGCCATACCAGAACCCACACTGATTGGGTAGGACCAAATAGGGTGCACAGGACTCCAACTTTGGGATTAGTTAATTTTGCCATTCCACTGGGTTTAAAAGGAGCCATCTCAGAAGCAGGAACAGCTGATCCCAGGAGCATCAAGAAAAAAGAGCCATGATCTCAAGATTCCTGAGGAGAGAAGTGGGATGGCAGAGGTGGCAGCAGCGGAGGTCGAAGCAAAAGCAGCAGCATGAAGAGACAGAGCAGTGGGCTTTCCTGACCTTAAAATGAGTAAAGCTGAGCGCCTTTGGACAGAAGACTGGCTTGCAGAATTGGCTATATTTTGGGCATTCATCATCAGAACTAAAGGAGCTTGTAACAATTGGTAGAGCAGGGCAGAGGCCAAGGAGCCTCTTGACTGAGAGGCCAAGGACCAAAGAGAGGTGGGCTCCTGACTGGAGAAGAGGTACTCTTGACGAGAGAACCGCTGTATCCTGAGTTGATTCTGATCCTGAATTGTACCTTGTCAGTTTTCATAATAAACCCCATAATCGTGACTATTGTCTATGAATTCTGTGTGGCCATTGCAATGGGTTATCAAGTCCAGCAGAGAATTAGAGAGAGGCATGGGAGGAATGGTTGGTTTCAGAATAAGATAAAGAAGGGTGGGAAGTGGAGGCATGTCTGTCCTCTGCCTCATAAGAATCAGCCTTGGGCTGATATGGAGTTTGATTCTCCCTCACCCTTGTGAAGCTAGAAGAGGTCAGGCATGGCTTCCATGCCATTTTTGCACATCCCAAGAAACAAAGGTAAGATGATGGTGAGTCAGATGCAGGATCAAGAGAAAGAGTTTTCTCAGAACATCCATAAATATTGTGATCACATAAGATCACAAATAAGTGATGATCATATAAGATTTGCCAAACCACTAAGAACCATGGTGTAGTCAAGTTGACACATAACCTTAAATGTCAAAATCCACCTCTTGTCAACTTGGCACCTGTATCTATGTCCTTAAACCATACATCATATCCAACTAAATAAAGATGATTATAACATCATACTTGCACCTAACATGATACAGCTAGCATAATATTTATATGTTACATTCACTAGCTCAATTTACATATTACATTTTATAATAAGAAATAGAATAACTTATTGTGCCAGGAAGAAAATCAAGATATTTAAGATATATACAAAATAGATATATAGATATAGATATAAACCCACAAACACATGTAATAAAAGAAGGAATAAATAGAAATAAATATTCCAAACAATTAAAATCCTCATTTCTGCAATTGGTCACATGGTCGTACCTGGCATATATGTATGTATGTATTTAAACTTTTTATCCTGAATTGGGTGATGGTTTATAGAACAGTACCTATATTTAGATCTACCGTCTTTCATCACCCATTCTGTGTTCCCTTTTCCCTCAACTGGTCATGGTTCTTCATCTGGTGACGTGACCCAAACCTTCATTCCTAAAGGGTATGGCCTTTAGCAGTCATGTTGAAATTGACTGCTGTCATTTTCTATTGACTTTAATCACAGAGCATGGTAGTACTAAAAGATGCCCTAAGGGATTAATCTCCTATATTCCAAGCATATTCTTCTTTATTTCCATTATGCACTATCAACCTGATTGCCCCTTACTAATCAGGATCAATCATACCAATGATTTCCAACAGAGTAACTTCTTTCTTTGCCTATTGATCCAGATGCCTAAGAAGCCCAAAGTGGCCAGTGGCATTCTTAATTTCCACTTCAGAGAAATTGTGTTGTTTCTCCTGGTGGGAGCATTCCTACTTTTGGAACAAAGATCTCTATACACACAGAGCACAGGATCATGGAGGCAGGGAGCAAAAATTTTGTGAGTGGTTCACTAGAGGTAATAGTGAGTGGTCCCTTTTTTGCCTCTTGATTCCTGGACTTGTGAATTCTGACTATGGGAGAAAGGAAACCACATGTAGGACCCTGGTTTAGAACATAAACAGCCTCCTAGAGAATGTTGTCCAAATCCTGCAAGGCATTGACACATAGCTGGTGCAATGATCTTGTTTTTAGAAAGCAATCCCATCGATCTATCTAGTCAGCTGCTTCAGGATGATGGGGAACATGGTAAAACTAGTGAATTCATGTGCATAGGCTCATTGCCACACTTCATTTGCTGGGAAGTGAATTCCTTGATCTGAGACAATGCTGTATAGGATGTCATGACAGTGAATAGATCATGTCTTAAGTCCATGGATGGTAGTTTGGGCAGAAGCATTGCATGCAAGGAAGGTTAGTTCAGATCCAGAGTGTCTATCTCAGTAAAAATAAAATGCTGACCTTTCCATGATGGAAGTGGTCCAATGTAACCAACCTGATTAGAGGTTGCTGGCTGATTACCACCAGGAATGGTGCCATATCGTGGGTTCAGTGTTGGTCTCTGCTGCTGACAGATTGGACATCCATCAGTGGTTGTAGCCAAGTTGGACTCAGTAAGTGGAAGTCCATGTTGTTGAGCCCATGCATAACTTCTGTCCCTGCCACCGTGATCACTTTGTTCATGAGTCCACAGGAGTGGCTGGGGAAAAAGTTAACTTGTAGCCAAAAAACACATCATTCTAACCACTTAATTGCTGCAATCCTCCTCTGCTGAGGTCACCCTTTGGTTAGCATTCACATGAGACACAAATATCTTCAGTTCTTAACCAATTCAGAGAGGTCTATATGCATACCTCTTTCCCATACCTTCTTGTCACTGATTTTCTAATCATGTTCCTTCCAAGTCCCTAACCATCTAACCAAACCATCGACCACAGACTATGAATCAGTATATAATCGCACATCTGGCCGTCTCTTCTTCCAGGCTAAATGAACATCTAGATACATTGCTTAAAGTTCTGCCCACTGAGAGGATTCCCCTTCACCATTGCCCTTCAAGGAAGTCCCAGAAAGGGGCTACAGTGCAGCCACTGCCCACTTCCAAGTGATGCCTGTGTATGCACAGAAACTTCTGCAAATCCGGCACGAGTTTGCTCTTCAATCAACTGATCATAAGGAACTCCCCATGAGGACTGGGGGAGGAAAGGTAAGTATGGCAGGAATGGAAACCATGAACATTTGAGCCACTTCCTCATGTAACGTATTTGTGCCTTGAGGTCCTGATCTTGCATACACCACTCCATTTAATAATGATGTGCTACTATGCACACCTGGTTTTATAACTCTGTGGGTAAGACAGCACTCCATTCACAATAGGTAGCTCAGGCTGCATAGTGACTTGGTGGTCCGTGGTTAAATGTTCAGTCTCTACTAGGCCCCATTATAAGCTAAAACTTGTTTTCCAGAAGAAAAGTAGTCATCTGCAGAGGATGGCAATTCTTCCCTCCAAAATCCTAATGGTCTTCACTGTTATTCGTCTATTGAGGCCTGCCAAAGATGCTAAATAATATCTTTATCTGCAACTGACAATTCAAACACTATTGGATCGTATGTGTCATATGGCCCAAGTGGCAAAGTATCTTACAGGGCAGCCTCAACCTATGGCAGAGCCTTCTCTTGAAATGGGCCCCACTCAAAACTAGAAGTGTTTCAAGTCTCTTGATAAATAGGTCAGAATAGCACACCCAAATGAGGGATGTGTTACCTTCAAAATCTGAAGCACAGTGGGTTACATATTGGGCTGCTAACTGAAAGGTCTGCATTTCGAACCCACCAGTCATTCCACAGGAGGAAGATGAAGCAGTCTGTTTCTGTAAATATTTACAGCCTCAGAAACTCTAGAGAGCAGTTTTTCTGTGTCCTCTAGGGTCACTAGGAATAGGAGTTGACTCAATAGCAGTGGGCTTGATGTTTTACCAATACATGTAGAGTCATACTAATCCAATCAGCATAATGTCATCAATGTAATGAGCCAGTGCGATGTCTTGTGGAAGGGACAGGCAATCTAGGTCTCTGCAGACTACATTATGACATAAGGCTGGAGAGGTAATACACCCTGTGGTAAGCCAGTGAAGGTATACTGCTGAACTTGTCAGCTGAAGGCAGACTGTTTTTGATGTTTCTTCAAAATCATAATTGAGAAAAAAGCATTGGTCTAATTAATCACCAGAGAGTGACTCCTGAGGAATTCTGGTGTAGCACTGTAAGATAAGCACTGGATGCTAACTGCAAGGTCAGCAGTTCAAGCCCACCAGCCACTCCTCAGAAGCCCTATATGAATTAGAACTGACTCAGTGACACTTAACAACAAGTAAATATATATACTTGTTGTTGTTGTTGTTGTTAAGTGCTGTCGAGTTGGTTCCAATTCATAGAGACGCTATATAGCGTTTCCAAGGATCAGCTGGTGGGTTTGAACTGCTGACCTTTCTGTTCAAATTGACCTTGTGATCCAGTGCTTATCCTAAAGTAATATAGAGAGAGACAGAGTTGTTTTTGTTAAGTGCTACTGAGTTAGTTCTAACTCACAGCTTCCTTGCAGAGGGTTTTCAAGGAATGGCTAGTGGGTTTGAACCACAAACCTTGCAGTCCAGTGCTTTATCCCACAGTGCTGTGTGTGTGTGTGTGTGTGTGTGTGTGTGTGGTGCTATGGGTTAATGCGCTGGACTGCAAAGTCAGTTTGAACTGCAAGGTCAGCAGTTTAAGCTCACCAGCCCCTCCTTGGAAACCCTATACAGAGTCAATATGGGTCAGAACTGACTCGATGGCACTTTAATAACAACAGCTTATATATATATATTTGTTATTGTTGATGTTAAGTACCGTAGAGTTGATTCCGACTCATATTGCACAGGGTTTCCGAGGCTGCAAATCTTTACGGGAGCAGAAAGCCTCATCTTTCTCCAACGGAACAGCTGATAGTTTCAAACTGCCGACCTTGAGGTTAGCAGCCAGATTCATAACCACTACTCTACCA